>NC_056749.1:399054926-399107426 GCF_019279795.1 Protopterus annectens
CAGACTGGATCCACCTATTTCCGATACAACATACTTAGATAACACAGAAGTTTAAATTTTTCACCTCCTACTCCCAATAATGTCTCATTTATTTGGCTCTTCAAGGTTCCATCTTAGAACCACTCTTTCTTTACTCTAATCTACAAGGAAGTTAAATGCATAGGTGTCTACAAAGACCCAAGTAGCCCCTCTATACACTTACAGCCCAATATCAGATTCCTTACCCTGTAACACTGGCTCAAATGCAGGCTCCTTTTCCTTATCCCCAGAAGGCAATGTGTGCCTTTCTGCAAACATTTAGCACCAACTACCCAATCTGGTTCATGTCACTGATTTCACAATTTACTGTTTTCAGAATTAGGTGTCACTGCTGTTAGAATACTCACTTCCATATGCCAATTCATACAATGCAATAGCTATGAAATACAGGCTAGGGTACTTTGTCACATGTTATTTCTAAGATGTTTCTCATAAAAATGTTGTAGAAAGAACTACAAGGGACTGCACCAAAGTAGCTTACACCGTTGACAAAAGCTGCATTGTGCTGTACTACTAATAGTCAAGTTCATTGTGACATGTCACCTTGGCAAATTGAACACATGCACACACACTCAAACATGTACTCCTGTGTCTTCTGACAATGCGGTAACCTGTCTCAGTCTTTCGTTGTATACCTTGCAGTGGCTCCTCATCAGCTTATACCACTATATTATTCTAACACTCTCCCACTATATTATTCTAACACTCTCCCACTATGTTATTCTAACACTCTCCCACATATGCTCCTTGCTACCTTGACCTTTTCTGAAGCATTCCTTTAGTATACATTTCAAAAGAAATGAGTTTGCAGTCTGTCTTAGCAGAGCCTAGGGCTTCTTGCTTTGTTGTATTTTTTCCTGCATCCCATGTTGTTTTTTTCTGCTTATTCTACCTGATTAGTTTGCCTTGTTATATATTATAGTAGCAGATATATTAAAACTGTAAGTAAATGGGTCTACCTGATAACACAGACAGCAAAATAACCGACACGAAAAAAACGAAAGTTCAAAAACATGAAACTTTACATGCCCGACAAACCACAATCCCGACAGTCAACAAAACAAATACCTTTCCCAAAAAACACACACACAACACAAGCACACCAAAAACCTTACAAACCTACACTAAACCTTACATACACAACTATCTATGCACTAACCTTAACCCAAACCCTAACCCTAAGGTCCATCACTATTGCACACTTACCTTACCCATACCCTAACCCTAACTCACTTAATCTGCCCCTAACCCTTAAGTCTGTCGCTATCGCACACTTACCTTACTGGCACCCTAACCCTAACTCACTTAATCTGCCCCTAACCCTCAAGTCTGTCACTATTGCACACTTACCTTACCTGCACCCCAGCCCTAACTCACTTAACCCGCCCCGAAACCTAAAGTCCGTCACTATCGCACACTTACCTTACCCACACCCTGACCCTAATGTCCGTCCCTATCACACACTTACCTTAACATGTCGGTGTTCTCAGCGTCGGGATTCTCAACTTTCGGTCTTCTCCATTGTCGATCTTCCAGTGTCGGTGTTCTCGTTGTCGGCGTTGTGGACTTTTGGCATTTTCAGGTAGACCCAAGTAAATTGGTTGTTGGTTCCATGCCTATAGTTTTAATTTAGTCGTGGAACAGTTGTGCAAAGCACACAGCAGTGCTCTCTAATAGGGGTGCCAGTAGTTACAGTGATATTATTTAAAAGTAAATAAATAATTTCAGACTTGGTGAGTAAAACAGAATTGAAAGGATTGTAAGAAGCAGTAGTTCAGCATAAAAACTAATGGAAGGTTATACAATCACAGCTAATATCCCAGCATCAAATATGTGACAACTGTTTCCTGCGTCACAAAACTGTATCACTGTTATTCTACACAGACTAAATATTTTTATGTGCATAAACGTGGGGGTGGCAGCTTTGAAGCTAAGGTGTGTAGACAGCAGATGCATTAGCAATACTACAAAAGCTATCAAAATTGTGTCATAAGAAAGGAGTGATAAGGTAATTGCTTCAGTTCCATTACATGTTATTTGCCTTTCACACGGTAAACCTGCACATATCCTAGAAATGCACAGAGCCAGAGATTTAAGATTTCTTGTCTCAGGTGGCACTGATCTCATTGAACCAAGAAAAGTAAGCACAAATTGGTATTCAAATGCTTGATATTTTTCCAGTAACTGATTCAGATGATATTAGCTGTTGTACGATTATGTCATGCAAAACTACCTCTGTGTATTGCTGCTTGCAAGCAGCAAAGCTCCAGGGGGTGAGCTGTTGTGTAGGAGAAAACATTTTCTCTCTGCCTGCCAGTGCTAACGATTCATATCATATGGATGTAATGGTTGTGCTTGATAAGGAACTTTACTGTACACAGATGAATGCATCAACATTATTATTACATAAAGATTATTTTAAAGACGTGTTAAAACAAATGCATGTTAAACGACCCCGTGAACTCATTATGCTGTAGACGGTATATATCGCTGCTTTGAATTCACTCTTTTCTTCACTCTCTTCTTATATTTCTAGGATCACGGGATCACGGTGGGAAGTATATCATCCCTTTTAGTGTGCTTTGGATTCCCTTCAGGTCAAATTGTCTTTCGGAGCAGTCCTTGATAGCATGTATGGAAAAATAATATGGTTTTCTAACTGGTTTTGTGCTTAAAGCTATGGTTATTCCTTCTGTATGTGAATTAATTTGAACATTGTTTTCTTCAAGTAAGACAAAAATCTAAACTTTTATTACTGTCAGATTTACAGCTCTACATGAACACATAAGTGAAATAATAGTGCACCAGTAGCTTCTCACAAACATTGGAAAGTAATACAAAATGATTAAGCTATAGTTTTTTTCTGTAGCTTCCAGAATATTCAATACTATGTTGAACAACTGTACTACCTTAAGCAATATTACTCAGTGACAGTTTTGGAGATAGTTATATTGGAACAGAAAAGTACTGGTCTTCAAATGACTGCAGCATATTAAAAAATGTGGAATTTCAGCATGCTGTTTTCTAGCAGTAAACATGCATATAATCACACGTCTGTATTAAACTGCAAATTGCACCTAGTCAGGGAATTCATATACATTGGTGCAGTAGTGTAAAGTGACCTACACTGAGGTGATCTAGTTGTACTGTTCTACCAGTTAGTGATTCATAGTCATGCACAGTCCCACTAGAGCAACATATTAAGTAGGAATTTAACTGATTATCACTTACTCAGCTACAGTAGTTCTAAACTTATTTTATAAATCAGTGTGGGTCCTAACAGACCACACAAAGGCACACATGTCCCCCACCACAAACAGAGATAAACACCCCCTCCACCACACACACACACACACACACACACACACACACACACACACACACACACACACACACACACACACGCAATATGTATAGGTGATGTTACAAAAGAAAGAACTGGCATGAAGATAGATGGAGGCATAACACTCCCCCACTAGCATCACTGCAATGGCTAGCCAGGCATTCAGTGCATAGCTAAAACAGTGGTAATACAGAATAGTGTCCTTTACTATGGTACATGCAGTTCTATTAGTCATATGGTCTACCACTTACAGGTCTTGTATCAGCAGATCCTTCTCCAAATCCAGTTGCCATTCTTCTCCTAAAATGTAGAATGTGTGGCAGAGGAAAATACTTTCAGTGGTCTAGTAGATCAGACTGTCCTCCATCACTCCTTGGCTGCTTTCAACAAACCTATATGCATGCACAAAGGGAAGGATAGGAACAGCAGAGCCATATTATAGACCATGGTCCTGCTTTTCCCAGCCTCCTGTCCAATAGCAGAGACCACACACACACACACACACACACACACACACACACACACACACACACACACACACACACACACACACACACATATCTGTGTGTGTGTGTATGTGTGTGTGTGTGTGTGTGTGCGCACACGTGCACACAACAATGAAGAGGCAAATACCCTGAACAGACATGCATGAAGGCATAGACTCTCAGAGAGCCCCTCACACAGTGCACATATGCAGATGCATGTGCAGATATATCTACTAGCTATACTGGAGAGAGAAATATCTATATCTATAACTATATCAATATTTATGTCTATCTATATATCTGTCTAGATAGATATGCTGTCAATACAATCATACAGCATCACTTACTTAGTTTGGCACTCTGAGCAGTGTACCGATTAGCTTCCACTAAAATGTATTGCTTAGTGCTAAATACTGGTAAGCATTTACACATTTTCTGAGCTGACTTTGATAGTACAAACTTGTATGACTTCCATATTATGCAAGTTTGCTACCTGAACAGTGCACTGGGCTGCTACTGGGGCCTCAGTAAGATAGGCCTAGCACTCAGACTACCACAATTACATGAGGCTCTGAAACACTGGCCATGGATCAGTGAGGGTCACTATGAATTGGGACAGCCTTACACAGTGTGGAAAGCAGTTTACTCTGCCTGTATGCTGCACAGGTTGTCTTAGAATCCTGTCAGCAGTCAGTAAGAATACTCAAAATGAAATGATACATAATTTTTTGTTGTGAAAAGCACTGAATCTTAAAGCATAAAGAACTAATGCACAGGAATGAAATATTCTACCTGGTAAACAAGCTTAATAAGCTACCAAGGAACAAAAACAAATAAAATATTGCCTGCTGGAGCACCGTATATGTGACTTTCATTCTTATGTACTGTAGCAATCACTTAAATCATGCAGTCACTATAGGTACACATTGAAGCATAGAAAGGAAACAATTATTTTAACAAGAAAACTGTGTTAAAGAAACATGAACCAGATAAATGGAAACCATCTCTGCAGTCTGAACTCATAATGACTTGATTTATACAATATATTTAGCAAGCTTGAATTAAGCTCAAGTGTCTCAATTGTTATACTTTTTCTTGAGATTAATATGGTAACGTGTCTGTATATACTCTTCACTATCACTTATCTTCTCAGTACATCTGAAATCACAGGCTTTAGTCAAATATCTCCACATTTGCCTGTAACTAAATTTCAGATAACTATTCCTTCAGCAAAACAGATATTTTTTTAGTTTACTTGCTGTATGCTGTGGACATTGTGTTATGCCTAGCTTGCTGTGCTTGCAGACCCAAGGCAAGCTGAAATTGTTTTATATGGATCATTAGGCACAAATCTGTAAGAAAGTGAGTTGTGACTGGAAAAATAAAAAAAGACACCATGTTCACCTGCCTTTTGCCTACTGATTTCTTTTTTATAAAAAGAATGAAGCTTAAGCTCTAGACTGTGACAAAATGGTGACAAAGATGACAGATCTGTGACTTCTGCAAGACTGAAAGTAAAAGTAAGGAAAAATGTCACTTTTATTAGCTCAGTAGATGTACTGTTTATACCGATACTAGAAACCGAAGAAAAATAAACAGTAAAAAACAGTGAGAGTGCAAGATGTGCTAGTAAAACAAAGGAAACAAAATTACTAAGCAAAATATATTTGTGTAAAGTACAGAGAAAAAAAAGAAAATGTAAATAAATAAAAATGGGATATAAATTGCAATGTCTGTGCTGGATGTGCTGCATTTCAGTAAAGCTGAGCTGACAGAAATACACTTTCTGAATACCTTCTCAGTGATGTTGTGCGTTATCAACACTGCGCACATTCAAGATACAGGACAATGAATGCAACCCCAACAGTGACACGCCACTGGTTATCAGACACCAAAAAGGAGCACAGCTTGGTCTGAGAGTAACACATTACCAAAATGTCTGACTGTAAAGCTGATAGAATGTGTCCATGAAATTGTGCTGCTGCTTCTACACATTGCTTTGTGCACTGTCTGTTTTGTGCATGTGGAAAAGTCCCCTGCATTCCTGTACTCTCATATTTAAATATTCTCACTCTGAAACTACACAGCACAAGAAAAACAAAAGAATTACTTGTGGTTTGAGTAAAAAATATTCTTTTTCCCTTCCCCCCAGTGTTATGCGACCCTGGAGTTAGAATAATTGAATAGCAGGAGTGTTTACATGGCAGCTTTCCCCAAGTCACTTCTGGAGAGTCATCCTGAATAGTCTGTACATTAATAATGGAAGTGAAGGTGATAAACTGCGGTAACTTTCCTGAGGATCACAGAAACAAGACTGTTCAGGATGAGCTTCATAAATCCCTGCAATTGGAACAACCTTTATGCTTAGTGATAGTGCCAGGAGTGGGAGAATTGTCATGGTGAATTCTAGTTCAATATCTTCTGTCATGCATATCACTATCATTACACTAATGTTATGCAACTTATCCTGAAGTAAATATGTAAGTAGAAGGTACATGATTCATAGACATCTCCTGCTATTACCTGGGGGGGGGGGGTCATGTAGTATGCTAGAAAGAGCCAGTGTATGTTCTGCTGGTCTTTTACCAACACATATATCTCCCTCATCACCCTGACAATATAGCTCTACCTAACTTTTATAGTGCATGAGACATATCTGGCAAACACATCAACAAAGAACCAGGAACACTCAAAGCTGTCCACCTCCAGCACTCTACTGCCTTTAAGTATACCCTTACCTGTTAGCCAATAATCATAGAACTCTCCACAAGATACCTACTGCAAATTTGTTTCCTTAGCTCTCCCAGCATTCCAGCCAGCAAAACAGGTTCTCTCTAAACTTTTGCACCCTCCAGTGTGACCAGTATCTGTTTCTGGCATGCTCTTCACTCTTTTCAAATTTCATGGTTCCTGGCTACCCTTGTGCAAGCACAGATTGAAGTACTATACTTTTCCCTTGCATACTTCTCAGAGACAAGAGCCCTGTTTTAGCCCTTTTCTCTACTCGCCATCTATTAGTAAGTAATGTGCTATGGTAATCAGACTTCTCATCCAGTCTGTCAGCACACCTTCCTAGACTGGCTGTCAGAGATCACGCCCTATATCATACTGCCTCTACACCCAGCCTGTCATCATCTCCAATCTGCCAGTATAAGCAGACTATCAGTGCTCTATAAAGCCATTTGCCCTTGTATCTTATGTGGTGGTGGTAGTTGGTGATTCTGACTATCCCCACAGCCCATTTAGTGATGGTTAAAACACTCTAACCACCTCTGCCAACTGCCCGAATTTGTATGATATTAATATTTACAGAGCCTTTGTACCTCTGGCTTACACACTATCCTGACAATGCTCACAGTGCCAGTCAGCTGACTTGCATAGTCAGCATTCCGGTGAGATACAGAATAATTCTATTTAAGAATTTTACCTCAATGGCCTAGTGTAGGGTGTCCATTTATTAAATAATAAAATTAAGCTGCTGTTACGCTGTAATAAACCAAACCCTCCCAGTATATGAAGGCTACTCTACACTTTCTGTTTGATGATGTTTGTTTTCCCCAAGAGGCAAGCCTGCTCTCTTGCATCCAAGCATTACGCTGTTGCAGAGTTTAACAAAGTCTGAAAAAACAGGGTTAAAAAAATCTTCCAGTGACATCTTAGAAATCCTGGAGAGTAATTTGCTTCATAATCAATAGTAATAAATTAAATACAAATTGTCTAGTTAGTAATGGAAATATTGCCAAGTACAATGAATTTAATGATGTTCTAAGAGCTACCCTGCTTGGCAGGCTAGCTTGTTTCAGATACACAGACAGAGATTAAATTCCCTATGTTGAAGGCTATTTAAATGTTCTGTTTCAAGGACATAGCCAAGACAGCTGACAGATAGCACACGTGAACTGCTCTGCAGTAAAATTCTGTATTAATAGGATTATTAAAAAATATATCAGTAAAAATATATATTTTTAGAAGCTAATCCTTCAAGAACAAAGTAAAAAAATCAATCAAGTAAATTTGTTTTCTTCAAATTTTCTGTCCAAAAAGTTACACATCTATAAGAAATTTTAAGGATGAAGCTCTTGAAAATTAGTTCATAGGAAATACCAGTGAAAAAAAGAGATGCAAGCTATCTTTTCAAATATATATGATATGTCTGCTAAAATATATAAGTTGGATATGAATATGGATTCTATAAAAGAAGGTTGCAAAAAATCAATCAAACAAACCAAAACAAATAGACTTGAGTGGGAACTTGGTAAAACAACAAAGTATACAAAAAGGCAATATGGAGGAAGCACTGAATGAATTAGAAGGAAGAATGACAGAAAGTGAGGTGATACATCTCTTTTGCTTTCTGTCACTCATGGATTACTTTTTTCGAAGGATTAGAAGGAAATTCTAATAGCAGAGTATGGCTCAGGTCTATCATTATTCTTCCTTACAAGATTGTCACAGGAGTGAAAATGCTTACTTGTTAAAAAATATAAATATCTATAAATAATTTCCTTATTTAATGTGATATTAACTTGGCATTAAACAGATAAGTTAAGTGCTGTTAAGGTGAACTTATGAGAGTGTTCATATCAATAAGAATATACTTTTAAAGGTTTTATTCTCTTTATTTATGATTCATTTCAACTTGCTAACAGGATACTTTTCTTTTTTTTTTTTTTTAGAAATGATAGTAAAAAAATTAGAAAATTTAAAGATGGTATAGCATTTTTTTTTCTTTTGGAAGCTCTTGCAAGACATGTTATGAATAGGATTTGAGCAGTATATAATTTTGAGACAATTTTAAAGCAGTAGGTTCATAGATAAGTAGTTTTAGAGATAAGATTAATTTTCCTCAATGGTGAGATTCATACCATGTACCTTGTGTTTTTGAGGCAAAAATCTTAACCATTATGCCAATCCCTACTATATGAGAAGTTTTACATAAAAAGCATATGCGTTATTAATAAAATGATAAACAAATATAATGTATCACATAATAAATATTCATTCATTATTAAGTCCTAAACTTGACTAAGGCGTTTTTTTCTAAGAACACTGTATAAGTTAGGATAAATTAAAAGTAATATGAGTTATTTTCTAAAATGAACATGTTTGGTGATAGATACTAGTTGTGTTAGTGGTTTGAGTGCATCAATTGAATACATAATTTGGTTTGTTTGGTAGTGGTTAGGACCTGGTTTAAGATGTTGTTAGGCAAACGTGGTAGTATAATTTTCCCGAGTCTTTAAGACTGATTTATTGTAATAAGAAACTCATCTAATACAAAAAAGATTTAAAAAAATGTGGGTAGTACTGAGTAAGTAATCATAACATTCACTTTGGCTAAAGTATTGAAAATCTGGGTCAATAATGTAAATCTTAAACATCTAATTAAATTTACAGAGAATAATTCATTATATTACATGCATTACTCCTATGATACAGCTTTATGCATTTGAAAAATAAAAAGTAAAATGTTAAATGTAATTCCCTGCCTATTATCTGATCACAGTGAAATTTATTTTAACATAAGAATGAATTCTCAAACTTCTCTACAATTTTAGAATGCCAACATATACAATTAAGTTACTTGCCTTCAGATAATATTTAGACAAAAAAAATCAAAATTTACATTTAATTTTAAAAAAATAGAGAAGTGAGAGAGAGTATATTGGGAGATTCCTTTCAAGTATGCATTTTGGGGGAAATTAGTCATTGTTAGAGAAGTGAGTGAGAGTACATTGGGAGATTCCTTTCAAGTATGCATTTTGGGGAAAATTAGTCATTGTTACTATAAAATAATAAAAGAGTAGGATAAAGCCCTAAGTATAATCCAAACAGAATGCAATAGTACAAAAACAAAACTATGGTTACTAAAATCGTAAAAGAATATCAAGAAATGTTAAGTCACAAAAATGAATTTAGAGAAAAGTAAGTTGCAATGATACAGTTTGACCCTAAATGCTTTATAGAGATAATCAAATAAATAGCATCTTTAACCACAAAAGAAACTTCAGATTTTTGATATTTGGCAACAATCAGAGATTTTTTTTCGAAAAATTAAAGTGTTCAAGCAATAATCATTTGAAAGAGAAACATCTAGATACTTATTTGTAAAAATATAGAAGATGTAGACAATTATTTACAAAAATATAGAAGTACTAAGTTAAAGTCTAAATATATGCATACTTCAACTAAGCCAATAGCAATGAGTGAAATAAAGGAACAATTTAAAAGAATTATGCTAGTTTAGATGTCAGGCTTAGGTAGAAACATTCCACAACAATATAAACTCTTAACTAAAAAAAGGAAGATTACAAGATTGTTGCCTCTATATTACAAAATGAGCTTAAAAGCATATTAGACTCCTTAATTAACAACTCATAAATTAATTAATAATGAAAAATTGGGATTTATAATGAAAAGGTTCACTCATGATAATTCCAAAAGAATAATGTGTACACTGGATTCTACTCAATTAAACAAGGGAAAACTAAAAGTAATAAGCTTGGTTCCTATAAAAGGTTTTTGACACAGTATATTTATGTTTCTGAGATGTTTTGAATTTCCTGATGATTCTATAAATCTAATTCAAAATTTCTACAAGGGATCAAAGGCATATCTAAAACCAGAATCCCAACTGCTGAGTAAAAGTGCAGAGTAAAACAAACACAGGATACAAAGCAAAAGAAACTCCAGGTTGCCACAACATCTGAGCAACTAACTTTAATAAAGAACTGGTAAGTGCTTTCACAGTGTAGAATACTGCTTCATCAGACCATAGTAAAATTAACAAAGCAGGCAAACTTTTAAATGCAAGGCAATCCAATCAAATACAGACATTAAAATCACATGACAATTTAAAAAGCATCTTAGCAGTGATTTTGTCACCTCAATATGCACCAATAAAAATGCCTTAAACTGCCAATCCCCCAACTCAAATTTGTAATGGGCATGACTTTAAAACAGGTTTTAAAGGTATTGTATCATTTAAACCTGATTCTACAAATGCTTTTAATAGTAAAATCCACCTTTGTTCAGCACATCCAGTTTTATTCTTTATGTTACCTTCCCTATCACTTTCATAAATAATTTCCAGTACAAAAAACTTAAAACATATGATAGTTTTTAACGTGTTTTGCTAAAGCATTAATCTGTCTACCTTTAGATATATCATTCAGATGTTCCAATATCTTATCTTTTAATGCTCGGTTTGTCTTACCTATATAAAATGCAATACACAATGAACATCCTGCATAATAAACAGCATTCTTAGTTCTACAATTAGCAAAAAAAATCTAAAGCAATCTCAGTACCAGTAACATTATGTCCATAAGAAGTACAAGACAAAATATAATTACAAGCAGAGTACAAACCACATTTGAACGTACCCTTACACTGCAGATACATTTGTATTTTAGAATTTGAATGTCTATAACACAATTGTTGTTTTAAGGTATGATTATTTCTAAAGGTAAATCTAGTTTGAATGTTAGTAATCTTCCTAATATCTGGATAAGCCAATTAGATCAACCAATGTTTCCTGAAAATGTCACATAGAATATTAACATCATTTGAAAATGTAAGAACAGGTTTTTTCCTAACTGTATGAGCTGTTCTCACTGCAGGGAATTGACCCTCCTACGTCCTCCTGGAAATATAGGGCCTCCCCCTTCTATCCCTAGTTCAATACACAAATCTACCTCTCTAACACTATAGCCCCTGTCCAGAAACTCAGTTTTTAGTCTAGAAAAACCTGTATGAAGTTCAGTATCATCATCATGAAGTCTCATAGCTCTAAAAATTGTCCTCTCAGCATACTCCTGCTAATATGGGCAGGATGCGTACTTGATCTATGTAATAAAGTGCTCCTCTTAACTTCTAGTCTATACATCTTAGTACCCAAGGGATGTAATTCTTTCTTGCTAACTTGAACATCATGAAAGTCTATAGTTTCACTGGACATCTTAGATATAAACCTTAAAAAATTGGTGGTTCCATGTAGCATCAGAACAAAATCAATTAATTCTCCCTCTGTACCACTCCAAATCATAAATATATAATCTATGAAATGTTTGTAAAAGTAGATGAGATGCATAAAACTATTGTTATTCAATAATTTATCAACGTCCCAACTTGTCAGCACTAGATTACCATAGCTATTTGCACAAGCTGTGCCCATAACTATGCCAGTTCTCTGTACATAGTACTTACCGTCAAAGGTAAACACATTACTTTCTAAAATCAACTCTAACAGCATACAGATTAACTCAATTTTCTTCAGCAAAAAGTCCATTCTAGTGCTCAAAAACTCTAATGCTCTCCAAACCTATATCATTGGGAATGACAATAAAAAGAGATGTTACATCCTGGGTGACAAATAAAAAATTCATAGTACTTTCAAAATCTAAGGCCCGTGTATAAAGCTCTTCTAAAAAAATTCTTGGTGTCTAGCAATACTGTGTCTGTCCTGTCTAAGACAAGCTTGAGCATCTTTTCTACATAAATAGAAAGAGGCTCTGTGACCCAACCTCTGCTAGAAACAATAATTCTCATAGGTGGTGTAAGAAAATGCTTATGAATCTTGGGAACCCCGTACAACAACGGTATAACAGGAAATTTAACAAAGAAATAATCATGCAGCTCAGAATTATTTAGACCTGTCATCAAAAGATCATAAACAAAAACATGAACTTGTTATTTTATATTAAGATACAGCTCACCGTTTCAAATGGTTACTGAATTGTTTGATAATTTTGTAAGAAACAGCAATGAAATCAAGAGTTTTAAAATAGTGGACAGTTTAGAACATATAAAAATATCTTTTTGCAGATGACAGCTTATTAATAGTAAAATATATAAATAACTCAGTTCAAGTAATTAATGGTTCCATTACATTTTTTAAATAAATATGTAATAACGATATTAGCAGACATAAATGACACCATACAAATCAACTTTGGAGAATTAATTTAATAAATAATTCAATTAAATAAAAATGGAGTAACCTGCTCCTATCATTTAAAGAAAAGCTGGCATTAAAATAGTTTATGATCTTACTCAACATATTACATATATTGCCACCTATATCATTAATTCACAATAACAAGTCTTTGAAGAAATTAAATATGTTATTACTAACGTGTTTAGTGTTTCCATCTATACCTAAAACAAAATATATTAGTCATATTAGGACTAGGGATAAAAGTGGAATTGATTTTCCAGGTATTGAAACTTATGTTACAGCTTCTTTGTTTAAAACATTAATACACTGGCTTGTTGAATCCCAGAAAGGAAGGTGGAAAGCATTACATGAAGATCTTTGTAATACTTATAAAACAAAACGTGTACTCAACATTTCAGAAATAATGAATAATAATTTGTTATGGGGTTAAAAATTAATCTAAAATGGAAATTATTCTAGGAAAATGCAGTCATAGGATCAGGGTGTATATTATGTTATCAAACTTTTAAAAGTTCGAATGTCATATGGTCGACACCTTATGATCAAACTCTTAAAAGTTTGAACATTTCAACAGAGATCTCCATACAGTGTGGAATGGGAAGATTTCCCTTTCCTGCACTGTAGTGCGATCTCGGAGTTCATATATTTAAAGAGGGAGGAGTGAGGGGGTGCAGGGGGCTTGCCCCCCCTTCTTAAAACAGTCAGGTAGTTTTTTTATGTTGTTTATTTTTTTTTAGCTTTTTGATCTTTTAAAAGTTTGATCATATAGCTTTGACCATATGACATTCGAACTTTTAAAAATTTGATAACATAATATACACCCATAGGATCATAGGAGGTTACTAGGCTAATGGCCCTAGGGCCCTTACAAGCCTAGCCAAGAGTATATCCCCAAAAAAGAAACCTCCATCAGGACCTGTCACCCCTGTCAGTGAGGGACACAGGTGAAACCGCTGGGACAAATTTGTGGTTTCCCATCCACTCATCAAGGTTGTGCTTGAAGAGGGTCAGCAAGGTATTCTATTTGACATGTATGGGAAGTCTATTCCAGAGATGGGGCAGCCACTGGGAGACAAACATGTCTCTCCAGCAGGTTTTGTTGATGCTGCATATGAGATTTAGGCCTTTCTAGTGGGTAATGCTCGAGGAGTTAGACTTACAGATATGGAGCATCTCTAGTAGAGCATGGTACGATATTGCCTTGTAGACGAGACACAGATCACCTCTGAGCAATTTGTATAATACCGAGTAGAGTGATAGTGATTTGAGGCTGTCTGCATAAGACAGGTATTGGAGGCCATGGATTCCCTTTGTGAGGTATTTCTGTGGCCTTTCCACTTGATGCAGGTGCTTGGAGAGGTACATACCAAACTCAATTATTGGTCTAATGTGGGAGGAGTATAGAAAGGTAATAACCTCCTTTTTCTGGATGCAATCCCTTTACTTATGAGATGAACCATGTAAAAGGCTTTTCTGACCCAGGTCAATATGGGCCGTGTTTTTGCCAAATGGTATAATAATACATTTTTTACATTTAACTTAAGGCCATAACTTTGGCACCAGTCATTTGTTACTTTGAGACCCTCTTGCAGTATGTTAACATCATTTGGGGAGTCAATGAGAGCACCCAACTCGCAGTCATCCACAAACTTGGTCAGCCACAGTCCTTTTGTCTTTACCTGGACCTCTGAGTACTAGATGCCAAACAGTAGGGGTCCCAGGACAGATCTCTGGGGAACACCATTAGTGACAGGTCTGCTGTCAGAGGTGGAGGCACCTATTTTGACCTTCTGGGCCCTATCTGTGAGGCAGTTGGCCATCCACCTGATGCGATAGGGATTTATGCCAAGTTGTGTTAGCTTTTCGATGATGCCTGAATGGAGAATTGTGTCAAAGATCTTGGCCAAGTCAAGGTAAACTGTATGTATTGACTTTTCCTCATCTGAGGCCTTGGTGACAGTCTCAAAGAAGTCAACAAGGTTCAAAAGGCAAGATCTGCCTTGATGAATCCAAACTGGGTGGGGTCAAGTGGGTGGAGATTGTCTATGTCCTTCTTTATGAGATCCATAATAATACGCTCCATGGCTTTACAGATCAGACTTGTCAAGCTCATGGGTTGATAGTTTCCAGGGTCAGTAGTTGCACCACCTTTGTGCAAGAGGATAACAATGGCAGTTCTCCACTCTGCTGGAATGAAGCCTGTAAATAGGTTGTGGTTGAATAGAGTGCTCAGTGGCAAAGTTAATTCTTGCAAGGAGATGGTGCAGAATACAGCCTGGGATACTATCAGGTCCCATGGAAGCAATGTTCTTTCCCTTGGATAGGGTCTTTAACACTTGATCTACTGAGATGTGAGGTGTGGGACAAGTATTGGGGATGTTGAACAGGTCTTTGGGGGGATAGCTGGGTGACGTTTGTGCTGAACCTATCTGCTAGCAGGTTGGCTAAGTCAACAGGATCAGTGTAAGTGGTACCATTAAGTACTAATTCGGAACAAACCTGGCCTTTGAAATGGAGGTTCCTGACATAACTGAAAAAGGCTTTGTGGTTTTTCTTTGTTTTGGAGGATAGTTTCAATTCATAATTGGCTTTGGAGGTTTTCACTATTGATTAATTTGCTTGTTGAGGCTTGTAAAGCCTGTTAATAGAAAATGTCCACCAGACAGCTTTGCGTTTCCTTGAGGAGCAGGTTTTAGTTCTGTTGGGTATGGCTGAGTCCATGCATTTGTATAGGTGGCTGTACACTGCACTGGTGTACTGTTCAGTATAGTTGTCTGCATCCTCTTAGGGGAGAGGAGGTGTGAAGCTACTGATAGCCTCTCTTAGGAGGTTGTAGTCAGCTTTTGAGAAGTTTTTTAGCCTGGTTACGGCTGGGGGTGGGGGTGGGGGGATAGAAGCTTTGAATGAGCCAGACCAATGATCTGATCTCACCAGGGAAAAACATACTATGGGAGTAGTGTAGTGGTCACCCATGTTGGTGAAACCTAAGTCCAGAATGTTATCTCCCCTTGTGGGGGATGAGATGAGATGAGCAGGTGTAGTGCATTAGAAGTGATGAAGTCAAGGAATCATTGGGTGAGTTCATTAGTCCAGGAATAGTTCACCAAGTCTATGGTGGGGAAGTTGAAGTCACCAGTCTAATTATTTATTAAATGTTTTAAAAAAGTTAAAATTATAAAGTAAAAAATATATGGAAAATCCTGAAAATGGCTTATATATTAATACTTGCAAATAAATAATATTATCAGCCAAGTGTTTACAAACAGGAAAAAAAATAATTTAGGGGAGTGTGGAGAGCTTTCACCTCACGTCATGGGTCATGCAAAATGATTTTTTAGGAGAGGAGTGATGTTCAGTATTTGGTATTGTCCTGCATTTTTTTCCTGTTTGTAAACATTCAGCATTGTGTCTGCCAATATTTCAGTAGGGATCAATTGGAATAAGTTATTATCCTTGAAAAATATTTAAAAATATAAAGAAAGTAGATGTTTATACTTGTCAATGTTAAATTTGATGTGTTTATATAAATTTTTATTATCTTCATTGTTTTTCCAAATACTTGTATGAATTCAATGAAAATTAATAGTTCTGGGGTGGGGATTTCCTATTTCATGGGAATTTGCAGTAAAATAAACATGAAAGTTAAGGACATCAACCAACATTCATACAGTGCTGCATGGGCATTTCTCACATTAATTAATTCACTTATGTACTATATGGGTTAGCATGAATTGATTGAGCAGGATATTTTTAATCAGAACCTAAGGTACTAGGCTTCAGAAAAGAAACAAAGGCATTACACAAAGCAGTAAACTCAGTGTAATATAACATTTTGTAATTTTTGCATGGTTTTACAAATAACAGTGCATTTCCACGGTTTCACAAATGATAATGCAGTTCCAAGATCATAGTCACGTGTAATAAACAGGTGATCCTAATATGCATCAGTTTTATGCCTATAATAAATTACTTCTGCTTTTCAGACTGCTTGATCACATTGTCTCAGTAGTGAATGTTTTAACACAGTGATTTGAAAATGCTGAATACAGCATGTTGGCTTAGAGGAGAAAATCTCTGCCTCACAGCTCCAGAGTCTGAGATTCAAACCAGGCCTTAAGACACTGTGAATAGTTTCCATGTTTTCCTCATATTCATGTATGTTTTGTCCAACTACTACAGTTTTTTTTTAACCTCTCAAAAAAAATGTTCATATGTACTGCATTTACCCGTATCCTCATGGCCTGGGCTAGGGCTGAAAAAGGTCCACAATAACAAAAGTTTGATTACTCGGTTAGCAAATGAATAAATGAAAAAAAAATGCTTGCATTTATTTTACAATACTACAACCATTGATTTTACTAGTATACATCATTGTTTACCAGTCATGAAAAAAGAAAACAACGCAGCAGGAAAAGGGCAAGTTGTTGTGTCCTTCGGCTTTTCCCGGTTAGGGGTCACCATAGCTGAACTCCGGTCCGCTAATGATTGGCAGTAGAGTTTTACATGCCGAGTTGCCAGCCCTGATGCACAACCTTCAACAAAGGTACGCCCATTCATGCATGTCTCCACGCAGAAGACGCTCTAGCTGAGAATCGAACTGGATAGCATCTTACTGTGAGGCAACAACGCTACCGCAGCACCACCACTGCAGTAGGGAAAACTGCAAGTAATATGACATATATTTAACTGATAAAACACCAATTTTTACTATCATCCATAAATGTTAGAATATATGTTGGAAAGTCAAGGGAGACACTGACAAAGTTGCTCCTTGCCATAATCATATAGTTAGCTGGCAGTTATTGTTTAAATTGACATGAAAAACAAGGAGTTACAGCATATCAGCAATGTTGTGGGGAGCTGAACTATTACAAAACTGTAATCCTGGTCACTGTACTTGAGAATGTTGTTTGAAAGACTGTGGTAAAAACACACCATAGTGAACATGCTTGTAAAAATAAGAAAGAACTTTCCAACCAAAATAATGACCAAGTTAAAATTAACTTTTTTTGTCTAGCAGGATAATTAAAGTAACACTTAGTCAAAGGAGAAGTATGTTTTTCATAGTCATAGATCAAGGGGAGAGAGCAGAGATGTAACTACCTGGATTTGCACCCCTCCTACCTACCCTCCTCTAAAAAAAAAACAAAAAAACTGTAGCAAACTGCTTGCTGCATTTGTAGTTTGTACCACACCTAATGCTACAGTAGTCAGATGTCTCTGCAAATGTAATATTGGAATTTATTTCTAAATGTCAATATGCACTGAATTGCACCCCCTTTGCCCTATCCTAGCTACTCCACTGGGATAGATTTGCAGTTTTGTTTACAGAGAATATGATTTTAAAATATCAGAATTTATACCACATTCAAATATCAGCTTTTTAAAAATATTATTGAAGATGAGTAATTCTGAATGTGTTTTAACATGCAGTTCTCTCCAAAGAGTTGCAACAAATTATTACCCATAGCATACAAAATTCTACCTGAGAACACATTTGGTTTATTCTAGGATGTTAAAGTCATGATACTAAACAAAAAGATTCAAAATTAAATTACTTTATATGAGCTTAAAAGCATTTATACAACAATTTACACATTTCGTTTATTCAAGCATGAAGAGAAGTGGTATTAGCTCTCGCTTTAAGTCATTACTTCACTGTGTATCATTAGCGTGGGTTTAAAAAAAAGTCATAAAAATAAAATAAAAAGACTAAATAATCCTTCATTTAAAGTAAGAAACTTAACATGTCACACCATTAAATGAATGGTAAGGTCTATAGCTGATCAAATGTAGATCTCGTGGAAAGATAGCAAATTAAACAAATTCCTTGAAGCAGTATGTCAGTTTTCCCAGTTTTATATGGGGTTGGGAAGTCACGTCAACTGACACCAGCTCTCTCATTCAGAGACACTTTCCTACCTTCTTCGACAATCATGCCTCCCTTTCACAGGTTGTATCTCATGCAATACATCCATCTCTTGTCCAGACATCTTCTTCGCTTTTTGCCTTAATTCTTTCACCAATCTGTTATACCAAATCATCTTCTGTTTTTCTGCACATATGACTGAACCAATGTAATCTGTTCTCCTTAACATTCTCTGTAACTGAGGCTTCTTGGGCTTCTGTTTTGAAGTCCTTTTTCTTCATCTGCCCCACAGTAAACATCCTAATACTCATTTCAGGTACTTCATTGCCATAACCTCAAGTTCTTCAGATGTTCTGCCTTCACTGCCCAGGTTTCTGTTCCACATAGTAACACTGAAGGCACCATTGTTTTGCACACCTTACTTTTCAGATTATTTGGCATTCTTCTTTCACACACTACCCCTGGCACTTTGTGAAAGCTGGGTGCAGTGCCTCTGATTCTACCTTTAACCATCACATTCAGACTTCCCTTCTCCTCAACCACCTCTCCCAGATATTTGAATCTGTAAACTGTTCCAATATTTTACCTTCTCTCTCAATTTTCAATATCTTCTGATCTTCCCCATTTGATGCCATGGCCACTGTTTTGTCTATATTCACATTTTATCCCATGTGCTATACATTTTTTAAACTTTTCCCCTATCATTTGCTGAAGTTTCTTTTCAGACTCTGCTTGTAGTGCTATAGCATCTGTATACAACAGCTTTGTTGATCTGTCTCCTCTAACCTGCTTGTTAACGTAGTTCATCATCAGCATGAACAGAAGTGAGCTCATAACCGAACTCTGCTGCACACCCACTCCCACTGAGAACCCCTTTGTGAGTCTGAATGCTGCTTGTTCTTGTATCATTGTGTCCTTGCGCATAGCCTGCACTAATTCTGGTAATGTTTCTGTGATTTTAAACCATTGTAGGACTGCCCAAATCAGCTTTCGTGGGACCTTGTCATACACTTTCTCCAAGCCTAGGTATGCCTAGTTGGACTCTTTCCTCATCTCCAGCTTTGTTCCCACTCTCTGTATCATTGTAAAAATTAGGCCAGTTGTATTGCATCCTGATTTGTATCCACGGTTCTCATCTCTCATCTAACTATTTGCTATTCACATATTGATTTATCTTCAACCCTTTCCAGCACTTTCATACATTACAATAGAAGTCTGATACTGCTATATTGCTGACAGTTGTGACTAGGCCATTTGTTCTTGTACACTTGCACTAGAATGTTTATTCTCCCATCATCAAGAATCTATTTCTTTCTCTCCATATTCCATTGAGTACATTCCGGAACCATTTCTTCTTTACTGCATACAATGTCTTGGTCAAAGCTGAAATGATCTCATCCAAGCCTACTGCTTTACTGACTTAATTTTCCTTATTACAAGTCATGCTTCTTCTTCTAGGGTATGTTTTTCTTCCTCTTTCAATGAGATTTTCTTAGGGTGACATTATCTCTACACTTTCAGTTCTATTTGTATATTGTAAAAACTGTTATCAAATCAGTTTTAATTCCTAATTCATAAAATTAAAATACAGTGCCTTCTTTAAACCAGCATGTGATTTTTGAAATGTTTTAAATGACTGTATGTTTGGCTCTTAATTTTTTTATTGCCACAGATAACTTTTATTAACACAGCCGATGCCTTCAACAAAAAGGAAGAACTCAGGCCTACCCACTTTTTGCCTAGGTTATGGGGCACTGTAATACAGGGAGCATTTTGATGCAACTCTCATGTCTCACCTGATGTTTACCCTTATATTTCCAGGATATGTCATTCTATTCCAGAAACCTGCCAAAAAGATTGCATATTTATTCTACCACTGTTAAGACTACAAATTTCAGAACATATACTGCAGAGATTGATATATGAAAGGAGCATTGCAAGGTATTTTAGTGGTCAGGGCTGGGCAGTGCAATTGAGTAGATTAAAAAAGGCTTATTCTTCATTATAAGAGAATTAATGGTCAGTGGTTATGGACACACAATGGTTATGGCAGCTACTTTTAAGGGAATATGTCCTTGATGGTTCTTGATTCCTATACCATATGTCAAGGAAGCTACGTGATAATCCTATTACTGATGTATGTGTTACTAAGAGACTGCAGAAGGTCTCCATTCATTTCTGTTTGTCTAATCGACTTATAAGTGGCAATAAAACACTATTAATCTCTCAGCAGTCTGGGAAAATCAAGAAAACAAATGGTACATATCACATTTTTTCTATACCATATATGGATTCCTGTCACCAAGGATAACCATGATGGAGTTAAAAGGATAGCCTGAAAATTTAGTATGGGGCAGAATTTCACATGGATTAAAATAATAAAGAAAGGTATTTCAAAGACAATGGGCCAGATTCAATAAAGCCTACACTAAGTGTACATGATACGTATTC
The DNA here is from genome assembly GCF_019279795.1 of Protopterus annectens. Classification (NCBI taxonomy): domain Eukaryota; kingdom Metazoa; phylum Chordata; order Ceratodontiformes; family Protopteridae; genus Protopterus; species Protopterus annectens. The sequence goes on from NC_056749.1 coordinate 399,076,073, forward strand.
AATAAAATTCTTATTACATTTTTGGTGCTTTCTAGTCACTCAGAAATATTACAGTAAGTGTAGATGTAGTCTACACTTTATGGTAACTTTATGAATCCCTGTCAATATATAAAGCTGCAATGTATTTGTATTTTAGTATTCTGTTAAGTACAAACTTGCAGTTTTAAAAGTACTGTATTTTAATTTTTTCTGTTTCCTAACTGTGTGTTTCTGAACAGTGTGCTGTGTGTCTCTCTGCAGATAATTCCCTACCCTCCCTCCCTGTTCCTGTGTTGGTATTAGTGTTGGTGGCTCTGGAATTGCCTGCCCCTCCTGTAAGTCTGTATTAGAACACTCCTCCTGGGTCCATCTCATTTGCTCACTTAACCGAGTACAGTGCGATCATATTTTGAGTCTAGTGTTCATTCTACTTAAAGGAAAACAACAGGATATTAAAGCAGCTTCCCCAACCTGCTGACTCTTCCAGTCCCTGTTCTTTGATAAAGCTTAAAAAAATCACCCTTGCAGCTTTAAAAAATAACCCACTCAACTGTCTTCCCTGTTCTGCTTCCTAGCTTTCTATTCTGTTTTTGTTTCACTTTGCAAACCAACTTGAAAAACCTGTAGCTGGCTCTGAAATTATGATGTCACATCTGCCATCTGCTCTTGCTCTAGCTATCGGGATGTTTCCTCCCCCAAAGTGATGTAATCCCCGCCTGATTTGCATGTTGTATAGAAGAGCCAGTGTTCCTCCCACATTGTGATGTCAGACCTGCCTTACCCAGCCCACTCAACCTAATAAAATCCATGTGGTGTGTGGAACTCCTTTTCATGGTACGTGTATCCTGTCGACTGCATTTGTTTAAGGGACTACTGAAAAGTTTGGATTGCATGCATTTTCATCTGCATTTTTTGCTTCATTGGTAAGAGAAGTCTTCCTAGTGAATAAAAAATATAATTCTACACCCAGCCCCTGTTTGAATGCACTTCTAGCCCTATTTTGTGCTGCTTGATATAGTTTATGACTCTCTTCTGTACAGGAATACTCTCTTCCTCCCTATGAGATTCTGCTGCTGAAGAATCTATCCCTTCAGCCTCTCCTCCTGAGGATTATTCTTTTGGGGAACCCTGTATACCATGAGGGAGCACTTCCACTGGGAGAGCCAAGACTACTCAGAATCTAAGAAAAGGCTCAGAGACTTTCCTTTACTACCTCAGCACAGGTCTCTTGCTATCCCCCCTGTTTTAGACATTGTAGATGATGTATTTTCAGAGTCTGGCCTGTCTCCTGACTCTTTACCCCCTGCACCTGTTAAGCCAGACAGATACTACAGGGTTCCAGATTCACATAAATTTCTTTATAAAAACCCTGCTGCTGACCCAGAAACTATTTCTCAGGGTCCCAAAGGGGTCAAGGCTTCCACTGCAAAAAACCCTATCCCCTCTGATAGGGATTCAAGGGCACTGGACAGATGGGGGAAAAAGGTTTACACTTCTGCTACCCTGGCTGAGAGGGCTTTAAATTGTCAATTTCATATGCTTAAATATCAGCAATACTTATTGTCACTGCTTAAACAGAAAATATTAACAAATTCTGAATGTGCAGAAAACAAGGAAATGCAGGAGTTATTGCATGCAACTGAACAAGTGGGAAGGCATACTTTGCAATGTGGTTTTGATTCTCTGGAGGCCTCTTGCAGGGCCGCTGTTACAGGTTCTGTCATTAGGAGGCATGCTTGGTTAAAGGAACAGAATCTGCCTGATCATGTTAAAGCAAAATTATTAGATGCTCCATTACAGCATGACACTTTGGTGTTAAAGCAGAGGAGGTGTTGAAGAAAATGGAGGACAAAGCAAAATCTATGCAGACAGTTAAGGATTTCTTACAGGTGCAGCCACCCAGATTTAGCAGGAACTGGCCCACAAAGAATTGGTCCTTTCCAGTGTCAGACAGGCCACAAAGAGGCAGATACAGATGCCCCAGAGGCAGATCCCAGCCCCAAGGCTCATACAGGCCTAAACAATGGGGTGCTTCTACCTCCAAAAGCGGAGAAGACAAATCACAGCTATACAGGAAACAGTCCCAATGACTTTCCTCTGCCAGCACCAAGCATTTATCTTTTGGCAGCCCCCTTAGGGGGAAAACTAGCACTTTTTTCACAAAATTGGCACATGATCACCCAGGACAAATGGGTCTTGAATATAGTGTCTTAGGGCTACAGGTTCCACTTTCACACCCTGCCAAGGGCAAAAGGTATGCCAGACCTGCCATACAATCAATGGGCAGAGGCACAAAAGCAAGTTTCATCCCTCATGGACATGAGGGCCATTCAGCGAGTACCACAGCAAGAGCAGGGACAAGGATTTTACTCGAGACTTTTTTGTTGTGGATACTCTAGAAAAGGGCCTTACAGAAACAGATGCTTGGTGCCAGAGCCATGGGCTCAAGCTCAGTGCCAAGAAATGTATAGTTATCCCCTTTTGGAAAAAACATGTACCCATTCTGGGACATGCTACATTTAAAGAAATCCCAATCCCTCAGAGCTACACGCTCCAGGGATCTAAACCTTGTCATCACAATAAACAAATGCTGGAGGGATAGGTTCCTGACTCAGAGACTGCCCAGACTCTGGAATAGACTGCCCATACATGTAAAGCAGACAGCCTCTTTAGCCCTCTTCAAACGGAACATTGACGATTGGATGGGAGAAAGAAATTAACCCCGGGGATCACGTCACTCACCCTGTTAGACAGGGGTCCAGGATAGAAAATAGTGTGGAAGTAATAGCCAGAGAATTGTTATGGCTAGGCTTGTATAAGCCCTAGGGCCGATAGCCTAGTACTAACCTATGAACCTATAGTTAACAGACTGCTATCAGAAGGAAGAACCCCTTTGGTCATTTTAGCTGTTGCCAAACAAACTTTGTGTCTGTGTGATAAGGGGCAAGTGTGTGCGCATCTGTGTGATAAGGGGCAAGTGTGTGCACGTTTGTGTGATAAAGGGCACTCTGCCAGTATCTGCTGAATTTTACAAAACCACTTTTATCTCTAAAGCTGTCTCAGCACAATCTGGTAGTTAGATGTAACTTTAAATACACTATACTGGTATGTTCTTCATATACTGAATTGATAAAGTCTGTTTTGTGATTTATGATTTAGTGTTGAATTCTCACTTAATTCCATTAGGTACTGGTGTGCCTTTGCTGGGTAATTTTTTCCCTGTGGTTGTGAAACTGTGTACTTATAAAGACAGGAAGAATTTGATTGTTCCCAGGTGGTGTGGGCATGGTTGCTTAACCCTCCCCTCAAAACCGTAACACTGTTAGTTTTGCAGCCATGTTTGGATAGATTTGGATCAGGGTGATTGCAGTTTATAGGTCTCCTTTTTGCTGGGATTTATGTAAGACCCCTAAAGTGGGAAGGATGAAAGTTTACAAATAAAACATCTTTCATGAAAGGTCTTAGGTGTAAGATTGTGTGTGTGGTTATGCTGATAAGAACTGGAAATTCCTGTGTTAACACTAATGTACAGTAGACAGTTTATTGGACTGTGCTGTAGAAGCTGAATCTGTGGACAGGTTTACTGGGCTGTGTAAAGTAGGGCTCACTAGTGTTGGATTAAAGTACTTTAGTAATGCTGTAGGTGGAAAACTGTTCAATGGGTGCATTTCATGTACAATTTGAATGGAGCGGCTTGATGTGTAAGATCTGTATAGGCATGTGTTTCTGTTTCTGATGTCTGCACAGCCAAAGTACATAATTACTCGTGCATTCCTCGGATGAAGGCCTGGGGTCATTCTTGGTGTTGCCAAACAAACTTGTGGTTATGTGTGTGAAAGGGTGAGTGTCTGAGTTGAGTGAGTGTGGTGTGTGAGCTGAGTGAGTGTGGTGTGTGAGTTGAGTTAATGCGTGAGTTGAGTGAGTGTGGGGGGTGAGTGAGGGTGGGTGAGTGAGTGTGGTGTGTGGGTGGGTGAGTGAGTGTGGTGTGTGGGTGAGTGAATGTGGGGAGTGAGTGTGGGTGGGTGAGTGTGGGAGGGTGAGTGAGTGGGTGGGTGAGTGTGGTGGGTGAGTGAGTGAGGTGGGTGAGCGAGTGTGGTGGGTGAGTGAGTGGGTGAGTGTGGTGAGTGGGTGAATGTGGTGAGTGAGGTGAGTGGGTGTGGGTGAGTGTGGTGGGTGGTGAGTGAGTGTAGTGAGTGTGGGTGGTGAGTGAGTGTAGGTGGGTGGTGAGGGAGTGTAGTGAGTGGGTGGTGGGTGAGTGAGTGTGGGTAGGTGAGGTGAGTGAGTGTGGGTGAGTGAGCGGTTGAGTGTGGGTGAGTGGTTGAGTGTGGGTGAGTGAGTTGGTGTGGGTGAGTGAGTTGGTGTGGGTGAGTGTGGTGGGTGAGTGTGTTGGGTGAGTGGTTGAGTGTGGGTGGGTGAGTTGAATGTGGGTGGGTGAGTTGAATGTGGGTGAATGAGTGAGGGTGGTGAGTGAGTGTGGGTGGGTGAGTGAGTGTGGTGAGGGTGGTGGGTGGTGAGTGAGTATGGGTGAGTGAATGTGGGTGAGTGAGTGAAGTGTGGTGGGTGAGGGTGAGTGTGGTGAGTGAGTGTGGTGAGTGAGTGTGGGTGGGTGAGTTAAATGTGGGTGGGTGAATGTGGTTGGTGAGTGGGTGTGGTGGGTGAGTGAGTGTGGGTGGGTGAGTGTGGGTGGGTGAGTGAGTGAGTGTGGGTGGGTGAGTGTGGTGAGGGTGGTGGGTGGTGAGTGAGTGTGGGTGAGTGAATGTGGGTGAGTGAAGTGTGGTGGATGAGGGTGAGTGTGATGAGTGAGTGTGGTGAGTGTGGGTGAGTGAGTGTGGATGAGTGAGTTGAGTGTGGGTGAGCGTGAGTGAGTGTGGTGAGTGAGGTGTCTGAGTGAGTGGTGAGTGTGGTGAGTGAGGGTGAGTGTGGTGAGTGTGGTGAGTGAGTGTGGTGAGTGTGGTGGGTGAGTGAGTGAGTTGAGTGTGGGTGAGGGTGGTGAAGTGAGTGGGTGAGTGTGGTGAGGTGAGTGGGTGAGTGGGTGAGTGAGTGAGTGTGGGTGAATGAGTGAGTGTGGGTGAGTCTCATTTTTGGATGTAATTTTTAAATTTTGTAAACTTTGTTTTTGTATTGTCATATTGCTTTACATTGCCCTACCGATATGTGACAAAGTACAGGCAGAAGCACAGTAACAGCTGCAAAAACTAAGAGCATAAATTTGCAATAATCATGCGTATACATTAATTGCATGTTTTTACATAAGAAGCAGATGTCTGTCACAATTAATCGACAACACTACATCAGATTGCAAGTATGCAATACTGTATTTTTTTAAATTATGTCTTAAAAAAGCATGTTGGTGCTGTCATGCAAGTCTGTGAAATATTTCATGTTTATAGTGTGTCATTTGTTAGCTATTTAATTAAACGGGAAGGAAAAATAAGTGGGAGTTTGATGCTTTGCAAAACGGTGATTATTCCCAGTGCTATGTAGCTTGGTTCTAAATTTGACAGGAGGAGTGCAACAAAAAAGTGTCCCACTGTAAGGATGGAAAGGCTGACAAGAAAACAGTACATTACTCTGGTCACCTGCTGTGAGCTGTCAATCACATGCAGATAATGGGTCAAATTACCCTTAGCTCTTTGACAGCTAGGGAAGGTAGGTGAGAAGTGGGAGGGGAGATGCCTTGAAGAACTAGATTTCAGCCTTCACAAAAGAAAGCAAGTTAGCATTTCTAAGAAACAAAAGCAATAAAATGCACTTTTCAGTTCTGTTCTGCAGCACTTGCACTGCTTATGTTTGAAGTAGTCATTGAAAAAGGATAACATTTTAACCAAAAGTAGGGGACTTTAAGACAGCAGTGAATGCCTGTTAAGTCAATGAAGTGACAGCAGCTTAAGGGAAAATGTGGCAGATCTGATGCAATTTTTTGGAGACAAACAATGCATTCTGGGATACTTAGAGGCAGAGTAAATGGTCTGAATTATTTCAAAATGCCAGCCCCCATGTGGTCAGTCAGAAATTGCATATAGAAATATCTAAAAAGCTCTAAATAGTCCCAGAGTGCTGTTAAAATGTAGGAAACACCAAACCATGATGAAATAAATATGTTTTTTGAGTCTGAGGGTGTGGCTGTCCTTTAATACAGAGAGAAGATTTGAGAAGGCCAGCCCACTTAGGTTCTTCCTTCCTCTCTCCTTGCACTTAAAAAAAATGTGCACGTTATTCATTTGCTTTTACTGTATTTGTCTTTCCTCCTACTTTAATTTGCTTTTCTTAAAAGTACTTAATTTTATTTATTCTGCTGCACTTATTGCTGCTTGGTAGTAGCCTGATTAAATTGTAACTGCTTTTCTAAGTCTTTTGGTTTAAGCACTTGGGCTTCAAGCCAGTTATTCTACATTAAGAAGGTTTGTGGTCTACACTCTTGTGGGAGGAGTGGGTGGATTTTACCCTTCTGAGCTGGGAATTTCTGGTCACAGGCTTATTGTGCCTGCTTATTTGAACTGTTTCTTTCTGAAATTGGTGTGGCTTGTTGCTGTAGCATAGATCAGATTCAGGCCTGCTGAATCTAGCTTTGTTTGTATAACTTGAGCACTGATCCAGGCTATATTTTTTGGAGAAGGTTCACTTGCACCCTAGTAAGCAGGGGTGTGCAGTTAGAACTTGTCTGATTGAAGACTTTTGGAACAGGGCTTAGTTTTGAGCTTTTTTTCTGGTTAATTGAGTAACTTGTTTAAATCAGTTTGTTCATTTTCTATTATATATATATATATATATATATATATATATATATATATATATATATATATTGCACTTTATTCATTTGCTTTTACTGTATTTCTGTTTCTTCCTACTTTATTACTAGGGACATTGACTACAACTCTGATCTGCGATATATAACAGTAAGTATCATTTTCTGTGCATTTAAAGTGTTTTTTGAGTGTATCTGCTTTATTTTCTAAAAAAACCCAAAAACAAACAAAAAACAAATATATATATATATATATATATATATATATATATATATATATATATATATACTTGTTTCCCACCTTTCTAAGCTAGTATAGTCCAGTTTTTAGGTTAGTGCTGAATTCAGGGCTGTCTTACAAATTTCTGTGTTTGCCCATACCTTACTTGGATAGAAGGAAGTTCTCTGTTCACCTGTGAGAGAGGGGAGCTTTGAGCAGCCTATCTGTCTCTGGAGGAGTGGTTTCAGCCCAGAAATTAGTAGTTTATTGGCCATTTTGGGCTAATTTCTATCTCTTTCATTCCCTGCTATAAATACCGTATTTGCCCAGTATTTCATGCCGGGCAGCGCCGGTTAGCTAGGGTAAAACTATTCCCAGCTCCACAAAGTCTCCTCTTCAATTTTTCCCTTGGAACTAGACAAACTTTCAACTTAAGCACTCAAGCCACTCATTTCTCAGCCCGGCACTTGCTCAAAACTTACAGCAAGCACTTATAAACCCTAGCACAAGACCCTCCTGTACTGTACAGAAGGATAAGGCTCTCTATTCGACCTTACCAGCCATCCAGTAAAACAGTTCACTGTACCTATCCAGGCATGTCCAAAGGGCAGTTTTAGGTGTACTCTCTAGTCCAACTGGTGAATCTGGGCATTTTGAGGCAATGTTACAACTGCCTCATGTACACAGACAACCCCCTCCTCCTATCACCAAACACTAATACATGCGAGAGATGCAATTATACAGCCAAACTGGAGGCTAAGCTCCCTCAACCCAAGACTGGATCAGACAATCAAGAGTAGAAGGGAAATACTTGCATCACACCGCCAGTCTCACATAGACCCATTAAAGCAGCACTGGCAAAAAACACATAAATACATGAAAACATACTCGGAGGCTCTAAATAAAAATCTGCAAAACCAACAGACACCTCCAAAGCAAACATCCAAGCAACCTCCACCCCCCAACACAAACCATGAAACACATACTTCACAAAACCAGTGTGCCATGCAATCACAGCCCTTAAGGCAAAATAACATACCCAACATACTAGCAATAGGTGACTCTATAGTCAAGCACACTGACATCCCACTCACTAGGCTGAATAAGGAGAAGGTTACTGTTAGCTGCCTGTCAGGTGCCAGGATCTGCCACATAACACAAGCACTCAGGTCACTCCAGAACAAGGACAAATATGACTTTGTCATTGTCCATGTTGGTGTGAATGACCTGAGCCGTACCTCCCTGGACTACATGAAAAGAAACATGGAAGAGTTCTCTGATCATGTAGCCCAGGCCAGTATGACCCTGACTCTGAGTAGCATCCTGTCCTCACCAAGAATGATACCACAGTATAAAGAAGAAATTCTCGATTTCAACAATTGGCTAAGTTTCTGGTGTCATTCAAAGGGGATCCAGTGTCCGTCCACCTGGGATGACATGCTCGACAAGCCACGCTGCTTTGCTAGAGACAGCTTGCACCTGTCATCCTTAGGCTTTCGAATACTGGCCAAGGCTTTTGCCACCCCCATAGTGCCTTTTTAGGCAAGGCTTAAAAGACAAACCTACCACCGTAAATAGCACAAGTAACAAAAAACTGAGGGTAATGCTACTCAATACCAGAAGTCTAAACCTCAAAATGCATGCACTCGAGGCACTCCTCAGTATGGAGAAAATCGATATATGTGCAGTAACAGAAACCTGATTTAAGGCTCCACAGAGCACCCCAGCACTACCAGGCTACAACTCATACCATACATTTTGGCCACAGAACCCAAACGAAATACAAAAGGCGGGAGCGTATCCATATTCATCAAAGATACCCACACCTCCAGGTTAGTGGCACAGCGCGATGCTTCAGAGATTATCCACGTGCAACAGTAACAATGGGCAAACTGCAATTCAAATTGTAGCTTGCTACAGATCACCCACCATGTCCCAGAACCCCCATTCCGCATTTCTGGAAACACTAGGAAACATAAAGGTCCTACCAAACACCCTAATATTGGGTGATTTCAATTACCCAAACATTAACTGGGAGAACTACTCAAGTACTAACTCTCTTACCTAACATTTCCTAGAATTTATAAACTCAAATGCCCTGGTTCAACTGGTCAACACTCCCACCAGAGGTGACAACATATTGGACCCGGTCATCACAAGCATGGGTGACCGGTGTTCCACACTGGAGGTTAAACCCTCGCTGGTTAGATCTGACCATGAACAAATCACTTTGGATATCCACATTCCGCCCCCACCCCCGGACAAGAAAACCACCTTGAAAAACTTTTCAAAAGCAAACTTCATGTTACTTAAGACCAAGGTGGAAAGTGTCAAAGCACCCATACTGAAGGTTAATGCTGTCCAAGCTGCAAAATCCTTTATTAATGCATTCTATGTGCACCTATAAGAATGCATGGATCATGCCATCCCAAGCAAAACCAAGACTCACTCCTCCAAGAAAAGGAAACTAGTCTGGTGGACTCCTGCCATAAACAAGCTATACAATAGAAGGAGGAAACTAGTACAGAAAAGAGTAAAATCCCAAGAAGGGAAGACATCCCTGATCAGTATCAGCAAGAAACTATGATCCCTCATAAAATCATCCAAGGTGAGCTTTAAAAGAAAAAATGCCAAGGACTCCAAAGATAACCACAAGGCATTCTTTAGTTATGTCAAGAATCTAAGTGGCATTGCTCAAATCTGCTCAGAGTTAGTACAGAATGGCACAAAATACACTGAACCAACCGATATCGCCAACATCATGACAGACAGGTTCAGCGCAAACATTACCCCCCTATCACCCCCAAAAGGGCGCATAACCATACCAGAAGAATGTAGAGTCCATGAAATCACAGACACTCATGTTAAAACAGCCATCTCCAAAGCCAAAAGCACAGCATCAGTGGGACCAGATGGTGTCCCAGGCTGCGTCCTATACAAGCTCAAAGATGAACTAACCCCTCACCTAAACACACTGTTCAAACTCAGCCTCTCCACAGGCTACATACCCATAAAGTGGTGCACAGCAATGGTTATTCCGCTCCACAAAGGTGGAGCCACAAGAGACCCTGGGAACTATTGCCCTATAAGCCTGACTAGCTTGGTCTGCAAGGCTATGGAGCGCCTCATCATGGAACTCATTAACCGAGACATTGGAAACCTCAAACACTGGACCCTACCCAGTTCGGCTTTGTTAAGGGCAGATCATGCCTCCTAAACCTGGTGGACTTCTCCGAGACATTTACCAAGGCTATAGATGAGGGAAAGGTGGTACACACAGCCTACCTAGACTTCGCTAAGGCCTTTGACACCATTCCCCATTCTGGTATTATAGACAAGCTCACCAGCCTGAACATAAACCCCTACATCACAAGATGGGTTGCCAACTGGCTCATGGACAGAACTCACATGGTGAGAGTTGTCGGAGCTAGGCCCGACTCTAAACCGGTTACAAGTGGCATTCCCCAGGGCTCAGTCCTAGGACCCCTCCTGTTCGACATATACTTCTCAGAGGTACAGGCAAGCACAGGAGGACTATGGCTGACCAAGTTCACAGACGACTGCAAACTAGGGGCTATAATTGACTCTCTGGCTGACACAGACATCCTCCAAAAGGGTCTCACTGAGACGGATACCTGGTGTCAAAATCATGGCCTCAAGCTAAATGCCAAAAAGTGCATAGTCATCCCCTTTGGAAAAAACAAAGTACCCACAAACTACCACATAGGTGGTAGTCCCCTAAATGCGGAAGACGTAATAAGGGATCTGCGGACCCAAGTAGATAGTAATCTCACCTTTGATAATCACATTGCCAAAGTGGTTAGAAAATCCTTATATGTGGCCCACCTAGTCACAAAAGGCTTTGCATCCAGATCAAAAGAGGTCATTGTGCCCCTCTACTCATCACTCATCAGACCCATCATAGTGTACAATGCCCCATTTGGGATGTACCTTACAAGACACCTGCAACAGCTGGAAAGACCACAGAAGTACCTCACCAAGAGGATCACTGGCCTCAAACAGATGCCCTATGCAGCTCGAATGAAGAAACTACAGCTATACTCGGTTGCATACCACCTACTCAGAGGTGATCTCTGCCTGACATACAAGGCCATGCCCAACCCAGAATTGATGGATATGCTCCACCTAAAGAAAACCTTATCCCCTCAAGCCACACGCTCTAGGGATCTAAACCTCACCACAACAATAAATAGGACGTGCTGGAGGGATAGATTCCTGTCCCAGAGACTTCCCATGCTTTGGAACAAGATCCCAATCTACATTAGGCAGAGCTCCTCGCTAAGACTCTTCAAAAGAAACATTGACGCGTGGATGGGAAACAGAAAGTTTACCTCGGGGATCACTTCAGTGGTTCTGCTTGTCAGAGGCACAGGGAACTAATCTAAGGGGGCAGCGAAAGCCAACACATTCTGGCTAGGCTTATAAATGCCTTAGGGTAGATAGCCTAGTACCTACCTATGAACCTATAAGAATATCAGTAGGAAAACTAAAATTAGGAGGAAGAAGGTGTGAGTTATGTCTGTGTTGTCTGTTCACTGAAGAACAGTGTACACTTAGCGTACACTTATTCTAGGCTTTATTGAATCTGGCCCAATACATAAATAAAATATGAAGAAGCTAAAATTTAAGAGGTGAAGCCAGCTTTGTTAAATTATGAAAGTTTCAGAAATAAAATTGGTAATTAAAGTGAATGTTGTTGTTGTTGTTTGTCTTTCGGCTTTTCCCGGTTAGGGGTCACCACAGTGAAACTCTGGTCCGCTAATGATTGGCAGTTGGTTTTTATGGTGTCGAGTTGTCAACCTGATGCCCAACCTTCAATGAAGGCACGCCCATTCAACGCATGTCTTTCGAACACCCACTCGACCGCAGGGAGGACATGGAGACTCCACACAGAAGGCACTCCCAACCCAAGCCGAGAATCGAACGGGATAACCTCTTGCTGTGAGGCAACAACACTACCGCTGCACCACCGCGGAAGTAATTAAAGTGAATGATAATTGTTAAAAAAAACATATATGCATACTTCATAAAAAAATGAAAATTCACTGTGATTTGTTTTCTTTTCTATTAATGTATGTGTACCTACATCATTATGTAATTTGTGAAGACAATATGAAAATAATGTTGGTGATTTGTTACAAGCTTTTTAATGTTTAGAGCATGATTATATCTGTACTGTTCTTTTGGAAATTACGTAACAATCCTTAGTACACTTCCTTTCATTGTTGAAGACTTTTTGACTTATGAAGGTGAGTCAGTCTTTGTAGAACAGCATCTGAAAGTCAGAAGCCACATGAATAACTCAGAGATACAAATTGTTCATGCAGTAATTAATATCAGTGGTATAAAATATAATAAGAATGTACTCTGCAGAGACTTTCTGACTAAGCAACAAGATATAAATATCAGTGAACATACAGCATTACAGGGATTTTAATTACCCACAGACACTGACAGAACAAACTACACAATGTCAAATGCATTTTTCAAACACTAAATGACAGTGGCAATGAAAACAATTTGTTATAAACAATGCAAACATCCAACAGCAGATGGCAGCATCTTAGATATATTGACAAACTAATGATCTTTCTGCTCCTCACCCATGGTTATACTCTGCAGCTAACAGAGATAATGATGTTGGTGTATTTAACTGAAGACAACTCATTCACTATAAATGATAATTACTAGACTTTAAGAAATTGAAACGATAATACAATACATGACATGCTTTTGTAACCAGACTGGAATACATTGCTTAGTGACTCAAATCAGTCTTTCAGGATGCTAACTCAATGATATTATTCATGCACACATTTATGAACTAATATAGTAAGCTACAGATATATAAGTGAATTTATCACAAACACATGGGTCTATATTGAATTAGCAAATGCTTAGAAAAGTGAACGCTAATTCATCGACCCCTTTTAAGTGAAAGCTTACAATCCCGAACACCTGGAACAGCAATTTTTTTCACAGGGCAAAAAATCGCTGGGCTGTTTTTGGGAGTTCGCCATTTCCTCCAGTGTGGTGTGATCTCGGAGTTTGTATATTTAAGAGAAAAAACAGAAATGAACAATTATGATGTCATATCCTCCTCTAAAAGTTAAAACATTTAAAGGTGTATATATGCCGAAGCATATATGTATATTTTTTGGCTGGAAAATCACCAAAATGCGAGACGAATCAAACCACACTTTAAAGCATATCAAATTGTTCCTTTAGCTTATAATGATAATGATAAATACAGCACCAATGAAGAATAAATTTTATGCTTATATAAAAATACCCTGTAATAGGTGTATTAAGAGGATGTTTAATGTGTGTATAAAAACCTGCCAAAAAAAACTGGCCAGTTTACTTTGAAAACAAGTGTGATTAAAAACAAATGTAGTTAAAAAATATTATATTTAACAACAACAAGTTAAAACCCTTTTGGCGACCACTCTCTGGTGCCACCATGCAAATAAGTCTACTTGTGCCCCTCCTTAAAAATATACATATATGCTTCGGCATATATACACCTTTAAATGTTTTAACTTTTAGAGGAGGATATGACATCATAATTGTTCATTTCCGTTTTTTCTCTTTTAAAAAACACTGTATTTTGTAAAGGTTAATGCTGATGAAGCTCCTGTTTCACAGGGGCGAAAAACGCTGTGTTTCTATTTGAATAAAGTGCGTTTTCTATTCTTTGGAACCTTGGCTCGAGTGACACCGTTTGTTTTTTCATTTTGCTTAAAAATGGTCAATGAATTAGCGTTCACTTTTCTAAATGTTTGCTAATTCAATATAGACCTAAACACATTTGGTGGAATCATAAAATGAATAAGATACACATCAGAAAAAGAGATGCTTCTTAACCTTTTAAAACTGGCATACTCGTAGAAATGTGGATTAAATAAAATACAGAAACTACTTAATTTTCCTATAAAATCTTTTAGATTTAATTCTTAGTTCAGCTTACTATCTAAAGCTAAAAATAACAATATGCCAGAGTTTAGTTATACCTGAAAACTGATAAAGAAGATTGCGAATGTCTCATAATTATTTATTGTAGTGTCCTTGTAATAAGGTTTATATAGGTGAAACAAAAAGGTTAGTAAAGAAAAGCATTTTAGAATATGTTGTTTATATAAGAAATGTTCTGTTAGGAACCCATTAGCAAGACAAATCTTGGATTTGGAACATAATGTATTAGCACTCAGATATATGTGTTTGGTGTATACTGAGGAAATGTATGAAGAGATGGAGTTGCAAGAAAATATAGCTGTGGAACACATTTGATAGAAAAATCACAATAGAGATGAACACAGGATGTGGATTTATTTGAGGGTGTACAATATCAACATACACAGGTACCAGTAAATGTGGAGCAACAAATGAAATTATATAAAAGACTGTTAGATATGGAAATTAACTTATATTACAGTATAATAACTTTGAAAAAATGTATTGCTATGGGAATTATCCTGGAGGGTTTACATATTGATAAAATCTGTGGGAATTGCTTTTCAGTGGAAGAAAATGACTTAAAAATGAGATGGATAGAATTGGCACTTTTGTGTACCTTAACATGAATATATATTTTGATTGCGTGAGATCAACAAAAACATGATTACAATGTAAATTAAATTAAATTAAAAAACGATATGATGAATTTCAAGCTTCACTTTTTACTTCATCATTTTCAGAACCTGATAATCAAATCCAAGAAGATTGTCAACAAAAAGAAAATATTTACTTGATTTTAAAAAGAAAAAAAAAATACAGAGAAATATAAAGGACTACATATATGGCCATATATTTCACTGGCAACATCCTGAAGCACATCATAGAAGGCTGACTGCATGAGGCAAATACCAGAAGTTGAACAAGAACAGAGTAGTCATCATCATGGTAAGATTTGAAGAAGATGTGCCACTGGCAGATAATAGTGACAAAACAAGAACTTATGTGGGGGTGGTAAGAACAACTTCCACACTAGTTAGACAGCAAGGGTGACAAGCCCAGCAACCAAGATATGTGACCCAGAGCTATAAAATACAGAGGAGCAGTGGAAGGGGCCATGGAATGATGTGGCATTGTCACTGAAGATTTTTTTGTAAGGGCTAAAGATGTTTTTGTTAATGAAATAAAATAATATCTACATACATTAATTAATGAAGAGAATAACTATGATATTGATATTGTTAATTTATCTGATATACTTCTTAATGAAGATTTAAGATCTGTTTTATTATGTGAATTTAAACTTGTCCCAACAGTTATACAACACATTTGATGGACTTTAAAATTGACTTAAGTTTGTACAAAAGTTGTAATTAAAGGTATTGCATAAATAATTTACTGAAGGTGAGGAAGTGTTATGCAAACAACTGGTTGACGATTTTAAACATGAAATAATGGATTTTGAAGATGATGTCAATATCCAATAGATGTATGAAAGTGATTTTTGGGGGGGGTATCAAACATAAAAATTACAGCTAATAATAAAAGTAAATTTGTAGAATATTGCAACAATTCTATTATACAGATATTTAATAAAGTAACATTAAAAATGTCCAATGAATTTAGTAAATGTATAAAATGGAATAGAAAATTTAACTCGACTGAAAATTAATGGAATGAACTCATGGATTTTTATAACAGAAGGGATATGATATGTAAACATTCAGATAAGGGTACAAATATTTTTATCAGGTATGTGAGGATATATTATGTGGTGAATTATGGTTTATTAAACTAATAAAGGATCCAACAATTAAATTTCATAATATCTATTTAGAATTGTTAGATAAGGGTAATAAGTTGCTTTTTTTGACTAAAAGAAATAGATTAAATGATTGGTGGTACTAAATTCAGCTATTCCTGTTTTTTATGTACTGCCAAAAATTCAAAAACATTGGTAATATCCTCCAGGTAGACCCACAGTGTTGTTTAAGAGAAGCATATTAGAATATCTAGGTCAAGCTTTGAAAATGTTTATATCCAAGTGTTAAAAAAATTGAGTCATATATATTAGATAGCTTTGATTTGTTAAATAAATTGAAAGAAATAACTTGGGGAGAGAATTATTTTTGGTTTACCTGTGATGTTAAGAATTTGTATGGGATTATAAAGCAGTATTATGGATTGGAGGCAGTATATTTATGTGAGCTACACAAAAAAGTACTTATATCTGTGAACTTTTAGAGTTTACTTTGACTCAGAATTACTTTAGATATAAACAGAATTTTTATTTACAAAAGCAGTGGATAATGATGGGAGCCTATTTTGGCCCAACTTATACTAACAACAATGGAAAGTTTTGAATGACAGTACGTGTGTGTGTGTGTGTGTGTGTGTGTGTGTGTGTGTGTGTGTGTGTATATATATATATATATATATATATATATATATATATAGGTCCCTATTGGATTACTGAAGTTTCAAAACTTCAAGCATCATTTGGCTGAGACCATATGATGAAAGTTTTGAAACTTTGAAACTAAAATAAAAATAAATAAATAAATAAAAACAATCCCTCACACATCCTGCTAATTAAATATATCAACTCTGAGATTGCACTACAGTGAAGAAAATGGTAAATTTCCCATTCTGTGCTGTATGGTGATCTCCATTCAAAACATTTGAAGTTACAAAACTTCACTCATATGGTCTTAGCTGTATGAAGTTCAAAGTTTTACAACTTCGGTAATCTGATAGGGACCCATATAGACACACACACACACACACACACACACACACATATATATATATATATATATATATATATATATATATATATATATATATATATATATATATATATATATATATATATATATATATATATATATATCCTTTCCAGCAAACATGCTTTCATATAATTTCTTATTACAAATTTATTGATGACCTGTTATTTATTATTGAATTAAGGGAATGTTCTTTGATCGATGAATTTTAGAACATTGGTGGAATAATAGATTTGGATTTAAATTTATTAGTCAGAGGAATAGAAAACAAATTAAATTTCTGGATATTATTTTATTTGTTGAATTTAATAATATCTGTTCTTAGACTAGTAGAAAAAGTACAGTTTCAATTTTTTTTTGCATTATAATAGTGATAACCTGAAAATTTATGGGATTCTTTTCCTTATGGACAGTTGGTAAGAGTATAACATTTATGTTTATAATCTCAAGATTTTGTGTAAGAATTCAAATATACCATTAAGAAATTATATGGACAGGGTTACGCTAAAGATATTTTGTTTAAAGCTATTTTAAAATTATGCTGGGAAGAGAGAAAATTAGTTTCACTGTAGATAATTTAGGAAAAGGCATCTTATCATAAAATATTTTGGATTAAAAAAGTAGAAATGAAAATGATAGTAATATGAAAGGATCTGTCTGTTTTTATACGCAGTTTCTTAAACACAAAATTGTTAACATTGTGAAAAGGAACTGGCATATTCTGTTACTGGATGAGGAACTACAGTCATTACTACCTGATAATCCACAGTTTGCTTTTAGGAAATGAAGTTATATGTTATAGGATAGTTCACAGAAGCTATATGAGCTTAGATGGAATGGTTTATTTAAAAAATGTAACTATAAATGTGGGATACGAAGCATGTAAATATGTGCTTGAAGATTCAGATTGTGTAATAATAATCAAAAGTTTAAAATTAAGCAACATTTAACATATATATCTGAAGGAGTTATTTATGTATTTTGGTGTCCTTGTAATAAGGTTTATTAAGGAGAAACAAAATGGGTAGTAAAGAAAAGAACTTTAGAATGTGCTGGTGATATAAAAAATGTTTGGTTGGCGAGTCTAATAGCAACACACTTTTTGGATTTTGAACATAATGTATTACAACTTAAAACTTAGATATATTATGCATTGCTGCATTCATCTTATTTAAGATGTTATATTAAACATTGGTTGCTATATTAAGAAAGTTTATTTTAAATATAGACCATATGGGTTAAATGTTGATATTAACTGGAGAATATTTTATACTTCTGTAGCTTTAAGAACTGATTGATATCAAATTAAAGCTTGTATTTAAGTGAAAGTTGATACTAATTTAACATTGTACTTCTCCTTGAAGGCTGGAAGGACAAGGCACTAGAGAAATAAAGCCTTTTTAAAACAAGCAACTGTGAATATAATATAATTAGTTGAATTTTGCTTGAGGCAGAGTGATTTGATTTAATGTATCATATTGCCAACAGTCAGTGAAGTGTTTACCCAACTATAGGATATATCAAGTATGCATGCAGCAAAAATTTGTTCAGATTTCACAATGAGCAAAGAAATATGAGTGTTATAGAGGAAAGGGTAGATACCTCTTATGTAACTACAAATGTGATTGCTGCTACTACAGGTAAACTGTAAATACTCAGATTCAGTAGAAGTGGAGAACACACCTGGCAGATTCCTATACAGCAGCAAGGAAAACATAATTAAGCTCCTGTCAATTATGTTAAACAAAATGTTAGCACAAGAACACATCTCAGCCCTATGGCAAAAGCTGACAGCAGTATCAGTTCATAAAGAGTTCACGTTCAGTATTATTTATGTACTTATAATAAAGTGCCATAACTGTCCTTATATTTAAGGACATCCCGAATTTTGTCTCAAAATTTTGTTTAGCCCCTGGAAAACTAGACATTTTTTGAAAATGTCAATTTAATAATGATACTATTTAATCATGTTCTACATTTGGGGCCATTTTCTCTAAATATTTTTGCTTTGTTCTTAATTCTGCAGCTAAACATAGAGAGCTGTATTAAGCACAATTACAAATCATTTGAAAAGCTGGAAAATAGAAATATACAATAATAAATGAATATAATCATAAATAAACAGAGAGACTGGCACAGAACAAATAAAACTATGCAAGGTCCAATGTAAGACAATTCAAATAAGTCTTTAGGGAGATTCTGAAACATAACCAAATAAAAGTAAGTTATTGCTTCTATGATTATCATACACTTTTATGCAGCCAGACACATTAAAAGGTATCATAGCCGGTGTTAGGCACCAGCAAACCCTGCGGTCGCTGGGGGCCCCTGTTCTCTGGGGGCCCCCATACACAGCAAGTTATCTTATCCTGATATTTTGTTACATATCTGTCAAACCAACAAAAGCTAGTATAGCATTCATGTATACTTAATAAACCACATGAATAACTCTTATTTATACATTCTTTAAAATTCAAAAGATATTTCTGGTTGTAGTAACAGTGTTTTATCAAGTAACAGGCATCATAATTCTATTAAATATTTTACCACTGACATAATGCTGGTGGCTTAGTTAAATCCTGCTGTTGGACATTTTCTCCACTTGCTATACCCATGGCTGCAGGGGGCCCCCCATTAATCATCTGTGACTGTGTGGGGGCCCCACAAAAGCTGCTGCAGACTGGGGAAAAATGAGGAAGAAAAAAAATATTATTTTAGTAATTATGCTCTTTGACCTGAACAGGGCTGTGATATGACCCTGTTAGGATGAAGTTGATAATGAACATGAGCAAGATATGCACTAGAGAGATCAGCCGCCCAGAGTGACTTATCTTGGTGCAAATTTTGGATTTTAAAAAGAGCTGATACTTCTGATAATCAGGGATGGTTTTCTCATTCAGGGAGTTTTACAAATACAAGCATAACACCAGGTAGTATAACTCTCAATTCCTTTCAGTGCAATCTCTAAAATAATAGAATAAAGGCTCAGAATCAGGACTACATTTTAAATATTACTCTAATGCACTTAAAAAGTTAGTAGAATAACACCTTTTGCATCAACACATATTATTGGACCATAAGTATAAAACTCAGATGTCTGGATTGATTGACTGTTTGTAATCCTGAATGATTTACCAGCAAATCAAACTTTTTTGCGAAGAAGAAAGCAAACAAAATCAGGGAAGATCTGTGAAATCAGGGACAGTGACAGGTATGCATTACTCCTCAATGAGGTAAATAAGTGACTTACCCTGCTGCTGTCTGACAACTGCTAAACAGCAGTCACTGATCTGATGTGGCAGCACCAGTGTTGCACAATATATTGCTATTTGCTAAAATAACTACAAAACTAGGACTGCTGTGGCTTATGCTTGTGTGTGTAAAAAATATTATTTATTTTTGTGTGTGCATGCACCCAATAATGCCAGGACACAGACACTATTCTTCTGGGGATCAGTAAAAAATGTGCTTAACAAGTAATTACTTCAAAAGTAAGACATAAGATATATCACAGAGCATTCAGACACTTAGATCTTCTTGGAGACTGGTGGCCCCCACTCAACAGACTGTATAAATGGATACTGGGGGCTCCTGTAATCATCCTGGACTCTGTGGGGACCCCCACAAAAGCTATTGCTGATTGAAGAAAAATGAGGACAAAAAATGTATCAATTTTCTGATTGAGCTGTTTAGCCTGAACAATGCTGAGATATGAACCTTTAAGGATAAAGCTAATAGCCTCTGCTTTCAACCAAAGACATTCTAAAACCAGCCCCGATCAAATGTGTGTGTACAGAAAGCTGCTGGGGATCTGGGGATTGTGTGGTTATTACAACTTCAATTCTCATCACAGTCAAACCTTAGAGGTGTGATGAAGTCATTATAGCTAGTGATTAAGCTGAGGACAGTGTGGTCATTGTTTATTTACTTTTCTCACAGACCTCAGAGGTGTAAAAAGAAGGTTGCTATAGCTTGTGTAAGGGTGGTGTACTGTCTAAGAGCAACAAATTAGAATATATTACTGAAATCATTCTCACAATCACACATCAGGCACATATACATGGGGCTGACTTTGAGGGTTAGGGGTGAGGAAGCATGCTATGTATACATATATCAGCAGTCACTTGAAATATATGGCTAAGGCAATTTAAACCTTTGCTTTCATCCTAGTCTAACACCAGAGGGATGTATAGGCAGTGACTGTCTTTTGTGGGGGGGGGGGGGTAGGGAAGGAGACAGTATTCCCAGATAAGACCTATGCATTTCCACAACTGGTTTGTTAGTTTATTGTGAGCTATTATTTTGTCAGCTTTGAACATTAAGCCATGGGCACAATTTATGTCGTCTTTGAAAAAAAAAAATAAGACTGGAATTCTATTATATACATATATAACTCCTATGGCTTTGGGGGCACCAGCTTAATTTGAGTTATTTCCTAAATGGTTATTACTGTGCTGTGTTGGTCAGGAAAGGAGTGCTGAAAGAATACAAAGAAAAATAATGCTGAACAGCAACAGTGAATTTATTTCCTTAATAATAATTTTTGTTCACGCCATTATTGGATGAAAAGGTTGCGTAGAAAGAAAACAACCCCTTTAAAATGCACTTCAGAGCATATAGAAAGTTATGGCTTCTTGAAAAAGCTGAGAGTAAGGCAAAATGTGAGAAAAGGAAGAAAAAAGTAATGTGCATGGTATGGGGAGCCCAAAAGGGGGTGGTGCATCAGAGGAGAGGACCGGAAGTTGTGCAGGGGGCTGTTGAAACAGTAGGCCGAGTCATCACTTCATTTAACTCCAGACCTGTACATATAGTTGTTGTAATGTATCATTGTTGCAACTAAATGCCAGTAACTGTCCCTTTGTTAGGTCAACAAAGTGTGGTATATAGGCATGTTGTAATGTAATAGCTTGTAGCTAAGGTCTGTCTGTGCATACTACTCCTAAAAGTTTGCAGCACAAACTAAAAGGTTTCATAGGATGTGTGGCATTGACAGGATGATACTTATACTGGAAGTGCCTAGGTGGCCCAACTTGACATATGCTGGGTGCCCCCCAAAATGCTTACACTGGCCCTGAAAGGTTTAACTATGTTAGCAGTTTTGTTTACAAATGTTTCTTCAGCAATGACAGAAAACATCCATGCTTGCTCAAAGACAAGACACAGAAAGTCAGGATTTGTGAGACCCCCTCCAAAATGAGAACAGATACCAGT
Source organism: Protopterus annectens (assembly GCF_019279795.1). Taxonomy (NCBI): domain Eukaryota; kingdom Metazoa; phylum Chordata; order Ceratodontiformes; family Protopteridae; genus Protopterus; species Protopterus annectens. The sequence continues at coordinate 399,097,989 of NC_056749.1, forward strand.
GGTGTACCTCAGGGTTCTGTGCTTGGGCTGCTCCTATTTGGCATCTACTTCATGGAGGTAAAGGCTAATGTCAGGGGCTGGGGCCTTTGGCTGACCAAGTTCTCAGATGACTGCAAACTGGAAGCTATCATATATTCCTGCCATGACACAAACAAGAAGGTCTTGCACAAACAAACAACTGGTGCCAAAGTCACTGATTAAAATTTAATGCCAAGAAATGCATTGTAGTGCCTTTTGGGAAAACTGCCACCCAGCCTAATTACTTTATCAATAAGACACCCCCTAAGAGTTGACCTGGTAGTCAGGGATCTAGGGACATATGCAGACAGTAATCTGGCCTTTGACTAACATGTGGCCAAGGTAGCAAGAAAATAATTCTATGCTTCCCAACTTATAAGTAAGGGCATAGCATCCAGGTCCAAGGAAATCTAGCACCACTTTATTCGGCCCTTATCAGACCAGTCATTGAGTATAATGCCCTCTTTGGCATGTTTCTGACCAGACAAATGCAAAATGGAATGCCCTCAAAGGTTACCAGGAAAATCTAGTGTATAAACACATTGTCCTATATGGTTTGCCTTAAAGCTATGTCTCTGTACTCAGCCTACTACAGGTTACTAACAGGCGATATGTGCCTGGCATACGAGGCATCCTTGGATCCAGTTCTGATGGACCTTTTGCACATCTACAAAATGAACCACATCAGAACTACTAGATCCAAGGGTTTAAATTATGTTTGCGACATAAAAAAGACATGCTCTGGAGTAGGCTCCCCATCCATGTGAAGCAGAGTAGATTCCTAACCTTATTTAAGCATAACCTTGACTAATGGATGGGAAATCGGAAATTCACCATGAGTCTGGCCCCCATGCCTCTGATAGACAGAGGCAGGCAGTAAATCCCAGACTAACATACTCCTCACATAAACTATAGAAAATAAATAACAAACCCCCTCCTAATAAATGTTCATGATACATAGGGGCAATATTCAGTTGGATTGCATGGCTAGGCTTATAAAGGCCCTGGTGGTCATTAGCCTAGTATATACCTATGTAACATTACCTTCTAATTCAGAGACATCTGAGGTTTTCCTTAGACGTGTGTTCTAGCTGCCTTGCTGTAGCAATGGCCTTTTCTTCAGTATATTTACAGAATTTTGGGACGACAACTTTTTAAACTAGGGGTTAGCAAGACTGCAGCTGTGCTGGAAAGTAAACAATCCATGATTAGCAGTGTATGTAATTTTTGTGCGCAGAAAGTATACTCTAAAGAAGGAAATGATTAAGATAAGTAAACAGTCATTCTTAATAAACTAAACTGCTGATATCTTTCAGCTGTACCCAAAACTGGCAGCAAAAGAAGTCTGAAGATGCAAAAGCATTTCCATTGAAACACAGTGATTACTCTGATTTGAAATAGTGAGCCAAAAGATCAAAAAGAAAACTGTTTATGTTACAACTGTATTACAATAGTGAAGTAAAAATATAATGTTGTCATGATTCAGTTTTAAACGAATGTAAAGACTAGTTGCATGTGAGTTATATTACCACACCCTCTGCATTTATGACTTCAGTACCACAGATGTTCATAAAGATAATTAAAACAGACTAGGCAGACATGTCTGACTGACATATAAAATGTGTCTTTAGTTTTATCTGTACTCATCAACTGACCTTTCACTAGCAGAACAACTTCCAACTTTCCTTGCTAATGTTATGAGGCACGTATTTAGAAATACAAGTATAACAACAGATTATAGTGTGACATTATTTCTGCTGCGCACTATTCAATATCAAATCTTCCTTATTATTTTCTACTTTTCAACTCTCCTCCGTTAATGCGATACATCACGGAGCAGGGAAAAGAACTGCAACTACAGTAAGATGTCACTTATCTGTTTAATGTTGCTGAATAGCTCTGAAGACAACACATTTGCATTTCAAGACAAAAATATTGACACACTTTGCAGCCTGTACCCCCATGACGGGCACTTGGATTCATATTCAGATACTGACAGAATAGTGTAGCACAAAAGAGTTTCTCCACCCTTAGATGCTGTCCTTCAGATAAGAACATTTATAGTTCTCCAGTTCAGATGGATGTTTATGATTCCATGGGAGTTATCAGGCTAAGAGTAAGGAAGCCTCCTTGACCTTGTAGCTTTGCTGACATTTTCTCAAGTCAACATAAACTTCACATGAGGTCTCCTCAAAGGATCATAGGCCCAATGGAATCTACTTTATCAACAAGTGCTAATAATTACATTACAGTTTCATTCCCCTTGTCATATTAACATCTCATATTCACAAGCAGTATTGCTCAGAGCTATAAGAAACAATTGCAAATGCATTTGTATTGGAGAGATACCATCTCATGTACATCATCCTCTAAAAACAATTGCATACCAGCTAACCTAGCTTGCGTTCTAGTTTTCTTTTTCCCATTTATTCTCAGCCATTTTTGCTACATTTGTTCCTCTATGTTTGTCAATTCTGTGCATGTGACATGTCTAATGCTCTTTATTTACCTACGCAATGAAAATTGTGCTTACTAATACTCATTGCTTCTTGCATTCTTCCACTTTATATAATTTCCTGTAGTCAGTAAAACTATAACACATAAATAATTCATTAATAAAAGCTTTATTAATTTTTTTTTGTGGTGACTGCTTTGATGAATAGTGCCCTATACTTTGAATTTATGCAGATTTTTCCAAGCAGAATGTTTTCATCCCAATGATTTAACTGTCATGAAATGAACACTAGCTTGTAGAAAGCTGACATGCAATGAAACCATATTTTCTATGAGTCTACTGCAGTTTAATGTTTATGCTTATTATTATCAACTTTTTTAATCTCAGAGCATGTTGTTCATAATTTAATGATTTATTAAGTGATGCTGTAAAAGATGTGCCATTTGGGACTGATTGTTTTGGAACGAGTAAAGCCTAAATATCTGGCTTAATTTACTACAAATATGGAGCTTGTTCTACAATATGGAAATGATGCTTCATGCCAAAGATACACCATGGAGAATTATACAAAGTCTATTCAAGAAATGAGAGACAAAATCAGTAAAATGTTTCAGAAATTAGAAACACACAAAATAGTTGGCAGCATTGAAAGAAACAGCAAAGATGTCTGTTCGTCTGGAAAAAAATGCTTCTGCTGTAAAGGAATAATACTCTTAAATAGACTGGTCGAACATTTGGAAAATAAGCATAGAGCAATTAATCTTTGGATGTTTAGCTTATGAGGAGGGTCTACATCTTTAGATTGCTTAGCTTTTTTTTGAAACTCTAGCTATATAAATGTGAATTTGTCATATTATACTATATAGAGTCATAACATGCGTGGATTACTGAAACAACAACTGACATAGTAAGAACATGAATTACAGTTGTCAGTGAGCCTCGCAGGTGTGGAGATTCAGATATTATTAACACAATAAAGGTATAAAATATTTGTTGCAACAAGTGTAACTTTAATTAGTTGTTTACTTTATTATAATGCCACAGTGGAAGTTATTTAATATGATATATAAAAGCTATAAATTCAAGGCATGAACAGTATTTGCTTCTTACCTGCCTCTGTCCTTGTCAACTGAAATAAGAAAGTCTAGCAGCTTTTTACACATAATACAACAAACTGGGTAAGGAAAGAATAATTTGCATTTATTTTTCATTTATTGTTCATATCCTTATTGATGTGATACTTTTTCTTTTACACAGAATGAGTTTTTAGTACATATATACATTTAGTCTAGTGTAATGCAAAAACAAAATTTGCCTTAAAGGAAGCTTTACATTTACATAAAATCATGTTGACTTTTCAAGTGGCTTGGAAGTAAAACCCTGATCAATTTTAGTCATTCATTCTCTGTATGAACATGTGAGGTATTGTTTATTTATGTGTTAATCAGCCGTGTTATTTTTATTCTTTGGTTTCAGGGCAAAACAGCTGACTGACAAAGTGTCGACTTTCATTTGATCAAAGCTTAGATGCCACAGATTTTCAAATAAATATGTATCTGAAATTGGGCTTAGCCCCGTACCCTTCCAACTGGAAGGTCATTAACATACCTAACTTCCTAACTGTGGGTGATATTCATAGTCCTGGTATTCACAGTTGCACAGATGTCATCTGCAAATAATATGGCTATGCCTATATGCAAATATACTGAGACTAGGTCATTTGACATGACTATGGCAGTGTGAAAGCTAATGAAAGGAAACATCTACTTTCATAAAATGCTTATAGTGTGAAAAATAATGGTTTAGTTATGTGGGAATTACGACATTAAAATGTAAAGTCTCAGTTGACTTCAGACTTTTGTGGGAGTGTAGCTGCGCATAAACCTGTTATAATGAATGACAGTTAAGGCAAGAGGTGCCCAACACAGCTACTCATAATGAGTGCTGAAATGACCTGCTATCTTGAAATAATAGACTGAGGAATGGAAAAACAAGAAAAATGGCTCAGGAAAAATGCCAGCGTCCACAAACAAGTATTTAATAAAATCAATGTCCTTTAAAAAACAAGGTTGTGATGGAAAAAAATCCAAAATAAGCCAAAAAACAAGAATCAACAAATCCAAGTGTAAAGCGCTTTTCGTCTGTTAATATAAACAGACTTCTTCAGACCAAAGAAATACTTGTTTGTGGACGCTGGCATTTTTCCTGAACCATTTTTCTTGTTTTTCACATCAGTTTTTTGTTCTTGGTGGTAGACTGAGGAATGGTGGCAGGTATACTTTGGGGGATGACTGGAGGGGACAGGGAGTAATGTTTGCTCTAAAACTGTCAGCAAGAAGGTTGGCTATTACCTCCAGTTGAGTATGGGTGATGCCATCCACAACCAATTCAGCACATTGCCGGATATTCACTTTTAGATTTTGGATGTGGTTAAAGAATGCACTTCGATTATTCTTAGCCAGAGAGGGTATTTTTTGCTTTAGAATTAGATTTGGAGGACTTAGCAAGATCTCTGATTTGTTTGTTTAAGCTTGAGAGGGATTTCTTTCTCTGCTGAGTCTGTTTCCTCTTGTTCTTTGACATTAGTTTTCTTCTCTTGTTGTATAGTCTGTTTATATTAGTGGCTTTTTGTTTGGCAGGACATGGTTTTAATCTAGTCAGGTACAGCTGATTCTATACAATTTCTTAGGTGATTATACTAGGCATTGGTGTACACCTCTGCATTGGAGTCTTTGTTATCTGTAGTTGTAGGGACTTTGAATCTGCTTATACCATCACTTAGTAGGAGGTCATTTATCTTTGAAAAATTATTAAGCGTTTTTGAGCTTGATGGTGTATTTGGTCTTATAATTACATTGAAAGAGACAGATTTATGATCGGATCCTACCAGGGAGGACATAACACGAGAAGAGGGTGCAATGCTCTCCCATGTTAGTGAGTGCCATGTCCAGGACATTTGAGCCTCTTATGGGTGTGCTGACTAGCTGTTCCAGGGCATTTGCATTGACAAAGACCAAGAACCTCTGTGCCAGCATATTTGTTGTCCTGCATGTTTCCTAGTTGATGGTAGGATAATTAAAATCACCCATGAGTGTTGGGCTGTATGGCAAGTAACTCCAGTAAGTCCAAGTATGCAGTATGCTTTTCTTGTTTCATGGTGAGGGACCTAAAGCTAGTAATGATCTGGTAGGGGGCTTTGCCTATAGTTAATTGGACATGGAGTAGCTGAAGAGAGTCATACTGTTTGACAAGTCTCGAGGTGTACTTATCCTAAATGAAGATGGATACACCTCTTCCTTTGGTTATTTCATGCTCAGTTTGTGGATTGAACATATGGAAGGCATTGTAGCCCTCTATGGCCGGGGTGCTTTCAACACTTTGAACCATGTCTCAGAGACTGCACAGATGTCAGCATCTTCCAAAATAAGGAGTTCTTCCAGGTAGTGCAGTTTCTTGTTTAGACTCCTGACATTAAGCAGCAGTATCATGAGGTTATCTAGACAAGATGTTGTTATGTTGGGAGATTGGTTATTTTGACACTGCCTAAAAAAGGCATAATAGGGGTGGCTCCTGTCTTTGCCAGTATCTGAAAGCCTGCTGACCATGTCTTCCCAGGCTGACAGATATTGGATCCCCTTGGACTGACACCAGAAGCTAAGCCAATTCTTAAAGTCAATCATTTTTTTATTTGTATTGTGGGATCATTCTTGGAGAAGGTAGAATGCTGCTTAATGCTAGGCTTGTACCTGTTGTGACACATAATCTGAGAGCTCAGTCATGTCTCTCTTCATAGAGTCAGTTATGTATGTCTCAAGTCATTCACCCCCCACATGGACTACAATAGAGTTTTACTGGTACTTGTGGTTGAGTGCTTGAGTGACTTGATAGATCCTGGCATCTGACAGGCAGCTAACCATAACCCACTCCTTATCCAGCCTGGTGAGGGGAACATCCGTGTGTCTCACAATAGAGTCACCCATGGCCAATCCATTAGGTTTTGTGGTGTTATGCCTTATGGGCTTACTTGTTGAGACACTGGTGTGTGTCTTATTATGTGTTGTGGTTGTTTTTTGCATTGTTATGTGTGTAAGTGGCTTCCACTTGGGAGGTCTCTGATCTTTTGGTAAGTTACTATTGAGTACCTTGACATATGTTTGTTTATGTGTCATGTCCTTATTTAGTGTGGGATTGTGTGTGTGTGCTGACAACCTGTTTGGAGTTTGATTTGTCCTTATGTGAAAGTCTTGCCTCCAATTTCATAGTGTAACTACATCTCTCACATGAAGTATTTGTTTGTTTCAGGAGTAAGTGGTTGTCAGTATACATGAGATAATTGCTACATTGGCTTAGGATGCCTATGTCTATTAGGCTGGCCAGAGAGATGATGAAAAACTGCCCATTCATGATATCAGGCTCTTACTGTATGTTTTATTAGGGAAGGGTATGGGTTAATTTGACAGGACTGTGCTGGTAGTGCTGAGATGACAAGACCTATATGTTCTGTAGGCTAATGTTGATCAATAAGGTAACGCTGCTCAGTGCGCAACCAAATTGCTCCTAGAGCAGCAGAAAAGCTTGGGATGGTTTCGCTGACAGCTGTTTAGGGAAAAACTAAGCTTCTAGGCTTTTGCAGCTATACAGGGCACTGCTAACTGTCACCGCATAAAGAGCAGCATTGCCCAAATGCGATGCTTAAATACAAGCAAAGAGAAACAATTTTTAAGCTAACTACCAATCAGGAAAGCACACAATAAGACTTCCACCAGCAATCCCCAACTCAAACAGGTTATATCAATATGTGTCTGCCACAAGGGTGCTGAAAAATAGCTTCTTAATGTAGAATAGATGGTTTGGAGCCCAAGTGCTACAAGACCACACAAACTACCTACAACATCCCTACCACTAACAGATACAATGTAATACAGTACAGTTAACTACTTAAAGTAGCAGAAGACAGTACATTTTTTAAGCCACTAAAGTGCACCCACAGTATATAAGAGAAGTGCAAAAAATGCTTAGAGCCCTTTTTTGTGCTTCCCAGCTAAGATAGACCAGGTAAACATCTACTGCCACTAGATAAATAATCCCAATCCTCCTTATGTAAAAGCACATTAAAGGAGAGTCTGGAGTGAAATGCTACCACAAACAAACTTAAACAATATGAAATGCACTGCAAACAAACTTAAAGATACACATACAGCAGTGTACTGTAAACAGCTTGTGATGCCCCCACTCTAGGCCAGTAATCAAGGAGCCTGAATCCTCACCACTGGAACTGGAGTGAGACATTCACTTAGAACAAAAATCGCTACTCCTAGTATTTCCAGATACAGCTCTCTGTATCAAGCACAATTGTCCTTAAGAGCACTCAGGGAACACACCCAGTCATGGGTCTGGATTTCTCCCTTCAGGTCCACAGTAAGACTCCCCACTGGCACAGGTATAGAGTTCAGATCTCAGCTGAGTGTCCAAGCCAAGTTCTCCAGCACCCTCTCTGTGAAACCAGTGTTTTGTGTCCCTGCTCCAAACAGCTGACACACACACACACACGCACACACACACACACACACACACACACACACACACACACACACACACACACACACACACTGAGATTTGATTTTTACACACAAACACACACACACACACACACACACACACACACACACACACACACACACACACACACACAACAGCAGTGTAGAAAGGGAGGAGCTTATTAAGTTTAATTTACAGTAGGATAGGTAGCTTAAAAACAACAGGTTTAAAAAGCAGATCAACAAATGGTAGGATAGGTGGGAAAAACTATCAGGGAATCATCAGCAGTGGTTTTTGTTTACGCTGGCTTGAAATCTTTTTAGAAAAAGACAGAGATCCACAAATTAATTGTCTATTTAAGTATCAGTCAATAAACAATTTAACCAATGAAAAATCATGTGAAATGTGCAGCCTAGATAGTTTAAGTGTCTATCTCCCACATAGAACAAACACACCAGGCCAAGCAGACTTCTTAAAACAGAAAACAAAACAGAGCAGGTAAAACAGAAAGCAGCTCTTTCTCTCACAGATAAATATATAGATTTACTTTTTTCACGCAGCAAGGAATCACCAGCAGTACTTTAGTTTATGCAGGCATGAAATCTTTTCAGAAAAAGACAAAGACCAGTAATTCAATATATATTTAAGTATCACTCAAGAAACAATTTAACCAATGGAAAAAAAATGTGAAATGTACAGCCTAGATAATTTAAGTGTTTATCTCTCACATAGAAAAAAAAACATTAGGCCAAGCAGATTTCTTAAAACAGAAAACAAAATGGAGTACATAAAACAGAAAGCAACTCTATCACTCACAGACAAAAAAATATATGTTTACTTTCCTCACCCAGCAGGGAATCACCAGCAGTACTTTAGTTTATGCAGGCACAAAATATTTTCAGAAAAAGACAAAGACTCAGAAATTCACTGTGTATTTAAGTATCACTCAAGAAACAATTTGACATATGAAAAACATGTAAAATATGCAGCCTAGATAATTTATGTGTCTATCTCACACATAGAACAAAAGCACAAGGCTAAACAGATTTCTTAAAACAGAAAACAAAATGGACCAGGTAAAGCAGAAAGCAGCTCTATCAGTCACAGACAAAAACATATATAGGTTTACTGTCCTCACCCAGCAGGGAATGACAAGCAGTGCTTTAGTTTTTGCAGGCTTGAAATCCTTTCAGAAAAGATGAACTTATCACTGTTACTATACTTAGTCCTTTTGTTAAAGATGGTATGATTTTGCTTTGAACCTAGATTTTTAGATGTATTTTTTATGGTGCTGCAGGCATGGTTTGGAAAATGATTTATGTGTAAGGATGGCAAACACATTTTTAGTGCTTTACTCTTGGGGTGATGAGTGGGTTTTATTTTTGTAAATCAAGGTTCACTAGGGGTACTAATATATGTTGTTTCAG
>NC_056749.1:399109926-399117426 GCF_019279795.1 Protopterus annectens
ATCATATAATTAACTATACTTTGGAAAAAATATTTAAAGATAAGAGGGAATGTCTGATGAACACTGAGAGTAGGCCATGCTCCAGGGTACATATCACGTTGTCGAATTGTTAAAAGTTCGAATGTCATATGGTCGAACCCATATGATCGAACTTTTAACAGTGTGAATGTTTCAACGGAGATCTCTGTACAGTGCGGAATGGGACGATTTCCCTTTCCTGCACTGTAGTGTGATCTCGGAGTTGGTATATTTAAAGAGCGGGGGGTGGGGGATGCAGGGGGCTTGCCCCCCTGCTTAAAATGGTCAGGTAGTTTTTTTTGTGTTGTTTGTTTTTTTTTTTACATTTTTGATTTGTTAAAAGTTTGATCATATAGGTTCGACCATATAACGTTTGAACTTTTAACAATTCGATAACGTAATATAAACCCCATGCTCCACACAGCATAGCCCAGACATAGTATGGCATGCACCAAGTATATAATGAAAGAAATATTAACCTGAAAGTCATGGTCCATAGCTGTGGACTAGAAACCACTTTTTTAACTGCAAAGCCATATACCATGCACAAGCTTGCCACATGGGAGCCCTTACTACCGCTACTATCTGTCCATCAACATTATTGTCAGACATGGTAGGACCTATACTGGCAGCTGCAGTGTCATCATGGTACATTTTACCACCAGACAGGTGCATGATCATACTGTACAGAATGCAACATGCAATAAACATTTTGCATGCATTAGCATGATCATAAGGAAGGGAACTCCTAGACGCATCCAGAAAACAGAAACCAACTTTTACTTGACCAAACACTCTGTTGATAACAATCCATGTCTAGGACAGGGTAGTATTATACCTTTCTTTGGCAGCTCATTAGGGTTATAAACAGAGTTCGTTAGCTAAGGCTGCAGTGAATAGCCTGCATCACCTGGAAAAGAAAAGAAAAAAGCAAGGAAAAGAAAATGGGGGAGACAAAAAGGGAAGGGTGATTTAGTACTAAGTAACACATTTTCCAACGAATAACTAATTTGATAATTTAAAATACAAATTTCCACTTACTAACAATGTGACCGTAGGACATCTGACCATGCAGGAAGAAGTGAGCTTGAGTGCCAGGGTATGGGAATCATGGGAACTCTCAGGATGCTGGCCAACATGGTGATGTACCCCCAAGGATCACCGACTACCTAGCAGTTGATGGAATGGTTGCCCTTACTGTTTAAGTACCACACCCCCCATGGACCTGATGAGGCCCTAATGGCAATATGGGTGCAGTCTATTTCACCAAGCACCACAGGGAAATGTACCATCCCGTAGAAGGCAAGCTTGGTTCTGGCATGGTCCTGAGGTGACACCGGTGATCCACACATGCTATGAGTATGCTGAGGAACTGTTGAAATATCCTTGAGGCAGAAGCTTGAGATATACTTGTGTCCCCAGTCTGTCTGTGGGAGGTCCATGTGGCAGGTATAATTAGTGCTATGCATACCTTAGTATCCACAGGTATAGGAAGGCCACACATCCCTCCAGTTCCTGTCTCTGGGCTATACATACTAATTTAATCCCTCAAAATATTCCTGTCCACACTAAATGTACCAAGAACCGTTTGATTTTCAAAGTTATAATGGGTCATTCTTTGTCTCTATCTTTAATTTTCTGGCCATTAAGTGCCAAAGGGTACAAGAGCTTTTGTTTTGCCCAAGACAAGCAGCTGACACCAAGAAACTGGCAGCAGTATCAAGCATCTTTACCAAATGCAAATTTGATAGAAAAGGCAGGACTTTGCCTTATACAAGACATCTGTGGATGGCATAGTAATGCATCAATGAATGGCAAACAGGTAGGACTAATTAGCATAACAAGTTCTACAACATATCTTCTTTTAATCCCATTACTCCATTTGCATAATTTCATTCAACTCAGCTGCATGTTAACACAACTGGCCTCTATGAATCTCATCAAGGCAGCTCTCAGGCATGAATGGATCAGATTGACTATGAATGCCAGTCTATTACATATAAACAGTTTGCACAAATCTGATTAGACCAAATGTGTTTTCAGTGCTGGTCTCAGTTTTAGTTGCATATTAAATATAGCTAGAGTGAATATATTAAAACAAAAAAGATATCCACCAAAATGTATCAAAGAACAGCCTGCTAGTTTCTAAGTGTCCTAATACCCTGTGAGGAGATGTTACTGGAAAATGCTTACCTTTCTTGAGGGTAGGATGCCTACAGTGTCTAAAGTCATAGGTTCATAGGTAGGCACTAGGCTATTGGCCCTAGAGCCTATATAAGCCTAGTCAAAAGGTACCCTGGCTTTCGCCACCCAAAAAAATTATTTTCCTGTGCCCTTGTCGAGCAGAGCCACAGAAGTGATCCCTGGAGTGAATTTCCTATCTCCCATCCAATCATCAAGATTTTTCTTGGAAGAGTGCTAATGAGGATCTTAGTTTGATATATATAGGTAGTTTGTTCCAGAGTATGGGTGGCTCTGGAACAGGAATCTATCTCTCCAGCATGTTCTGTTTATTGTGGTGACAAGGTTTAGTTCCCTAGAGCATGTAGCTCGGAGGGATTGGGATTTCTTTAAGTGGAGCATGTCCAACAGCTCTGGGTTTGACATAGCTTTGTATGTTAGGCAGAGATCACCTCTGAGTAGGTGATATACAATGGAGTTAAGCTGGAGTTCTTTGAGACAGTCTGCATAGGGCACCTGTTTGAGGCCGGTAATCCTCTTTGTGAGGTATTTCTGTGGCCTTTCCAGTTGTTGTAGATGTCTTGAGAGGTATATACCAAAAGAGACATTGTACTCTATAGTGGGTCTAATGAGTGACAAGTGGAGGGGAACAATGACTTCTTTTTTTCTGGATGAGAAACCTTTTGTGATGAGGTATGCCAAGTAGAAGGATTTCCTGACTACTGTGGTGATGTGATTATCAAAGGAGAGACTACTGTCCACCTGTATCCCAAGGTCTCTTATCACACTTTTGGTGTTAAGTAGACTACCGCCTATGTGGTAGTTCATGGGTACAGAGATTTTACCAAAAGGGATGGCAATGTACTTTTTGGCATTGAGCTTGAGGCCATGACTTTGACACCAGGCATTTGTCTTATTGAGGTCCTTTTGTAGGATGTCCACATCATTAGGAGTTTTGATTATGGCTCCTAGTTTGTAGTCATCTGCAAACTTCATTAACCAAAGACCTTCTGTGTAAGCCTGTACTTCAGCGAAGTAGATATCAAACAGGAGGGGACCCAGGACTGATTCCTCTGGTACTCCATTTGTCTCTGGTCTGAAGTTGGATTTGGAGTTTGCTACTTTCACAGAGTGGGTACTGTCAGTGAGCCAGTTGGCATCCCATCTTGTGACATAGGGATTTACACCTGGTTTAGTGAGTTTATCTATAATTCCAGAGTGGGGGATGGTGTCAAAAGCCTTTGTGAGATCTAGATAGGCTGTGTGAACCACCTTATCCTCATCAATGGCTTTATTGACCACTTCAAAGAAGTCAATCGGGTTTAGGAGACATGATCTGCCTTTTACAAACCCGAACTGGGTGGGGTCCAGAGTTTGGAGATTACCAATGTCATTGTTTATAAGCTTCACAATGATACGTTCCATAGCCTTGCAGACTAGGCTTGTCAGGCTAATGGGGTGGTAGTTCCTGGGGTCCGTGATGGATCCCCCTTTGTGGAGTGGGATAACCATTGCTGTGTGCCATTTAGTGGACACAAAGCCTGAGGTGAGGCTATGATTGAACATGGTACTTAGGTGGGGTGCCAGTTCATTCTGTAGTTCATGTAGAACACAGCCTGGGATGTTATCAGGTCCCATGGATGCTGTGTTCTTGGTTTTGGAGAGTGTGTTTATACCCGTGCAGCCGTGATTACAGGAACCTTGCATTCTTCCGGTATAGAGATTGGGCCCTTTAGGGGATGGGGGGGGGGGGTAAAGTTAGCACTGAACCTGTCTGCCACGATGTTGGCAATATCAGTTGGTTCTGTATATTTAATGCCATTGTGCTGTAACTCAGAGCAGATCTGAGTGTTGCCATTGAGATTCTTGACATAGCTATAGAATGCTTTGTGGTTGTCTTTAGAATCAGTGGCAATTTTGTTTTCATAACTAGCTTTGGAGGATTTTATGAGGGATCTCAGCTTCTTACTGAGGCTGACCAGGGAGTTCCTCCAATCATGGGATTTTACACTTTTTTGCAACAGTTTCTTTCTTCTGTTGTAGAGTTTGTTTATGACAGGGGACCACCAGATTAGCGTCCTTTTTTTGGAGGATAGCATCTTGGTTCTGTTAGGGATTGCGTGATCCATGCACTCATGTAAGTGCTTATAAAGTACATTTGTGTAGGATTCAGCAGTCGTACCTCTATTGTCCGTCAGCATGGGTGTCGTGAAGTTTGCCACTTCTGTCTTAAGAACCGTGAAGCTGGCTTTGGAGAAATTTTTTACAGTGGTTTCCCTAATGGGGGTGGGGGGTGAGATGTGGATGTCTAGGGTGATTAGCTTGTGGTTGGATCTAACCAATGAGGAATTGACCTCTGGTGTGGAACACCGGTTACCCATGTTGGTAATGACCAGGTCTAGGATATTGCTGTCCCTGGTGGGGGTGTGGATAAGTTGATCAAAGGCATTGGAATTTATGAATTCCAGAAAATGTTGAGCACAAGAGTTGGTACATGAGTAGTTTTTCCAGTTAATGGTAGGGTAGTTGAAATCGCCCATTGTTAGGGTGTTAGGTTGTACTTTAATATTTTCCAGTGTATCAAGAAATGAGGAGTGGGAATCCTGGGGCATGGTGGGGGATCTGTAGCAAGCTACAATTTGGATTGCGGTCTTGCCCAGAGTTAGTTGCACTTGGATAATCTCGGATGCATTATGCTGAGCAACTAGCCTGGAGGTGTGGCAATTCAATAATGAATGTGGACACTCCTCCACCTTTAGTGTTTCGGTCCAGGTTAGGTGGCTGAAAGGTGTGGTATGAATTATAGCCTGGTAATGCAGGGATGCTCTCTGGAGCCTTGAACAAGGTTTCTGTCACTGCACAGATGTTGATGTTGTCCAATTTAAGGAGTGCCTCAAGTGAGTGCATTTTGAGGTTTAGACTTCTAGCATTGAGTAGCATTACCCTCAGATTTTGCTTGCTTGTACCTGTTACTCTGGTGAATTTGTCATTTGAACCTTGCCTAAAAAAGGCACTATAGGGGTGGTAAGAGCCTTAGCCAGTATCTGGAATCCCAAGGGTGACAGGTGCAGGCCATCTCTAGCAAAGCATCGTCGTTTATCGTGATCATGTCATCCCAGGCAGACAGATACTGAATCCCTTTAGAATGACACCAGAAGCTTAGACAATTGTTGAAGTCAATCATTTTGTTCTTGTACTGTGGTATCATTCTGGGTGACGGCAGGATGCTACTCAGGGCTAGGGTCATACCTGCCTGGGCTACAAGATCGGACAGCTCCTCCATGTCTCTTTTCATGTAGTCCAGGGAGGTACATCTCAGGTAATTCGCACCAATGGACAATGACAGAGTCATTTATTTGTTGCACATACTGCTGGGCATTATTCATTTATTTACTTATTAATTAATTAATCAATCAATTAATTAATTAACTAACTAACTAACCAACCTATTTGATGACTGGATAAGAGTTACTTGCCACCTACTTACCACGTACAGACTGCTCAGAGGCGATCTGTGCCTTGCATATAGAGCAATCTCTGACACAGCTTTAATGGAAATGCTGCACATTCACAAGTCAAATGGCACATGGGTCACTCGCTCAAAGGACCTTAACCTGGTATGTGACATCAGCAGAACTTGCTGGAGAGACAGATTTGTCTCACAGAGGTTGCCCCACCTTTGGAGCAAGCTTTCTATTCATATTAAACAAAGTCCATTGTTGGCCCTATTTAAGAGTAATTTGGATGTGTAACCTGAAATTCATTCTGGGGGTTCCACCTGTGTCTCTCTTGGACAGGGGCAATAGGTGCTGATTTTAATGTCTGCTTGAACCAGACACCCTTGGAAACATGGTTTGAACTTGGCTAGGCTTGTAAGGGCCCTAGGGCTGTTAGTCTAGTAACCTCCTATGATCACTTTACTTATCCTACATATATCTGCTTCCATTCCACATCTGTTATGCTTTAAGAGTGTTTATAGGATTTCCCATAAATCCACTAGAAAGTCTTTATAGAAATAACAACTGGTAAATTCTTCTATGTCCTTTTAGATACTTGGGGGGGGGATTCAGTAAGGCCTACATGTGTATTTTTCAGTGTGTGTGCATCGCGGCTTGATGTGCACATGGCTGCATATATTTTTACATTTAGTTATCTCCATGTAGAGTCTCAATCTCACCTGCAAACACAGTAATTTCCATGAAATGCTAATTACAACATAAGTAGCTGAATTGTATGCTAATGAAGCAAACCAACACCGTGGAGCGATTTAACAAGCTATAAAACAAATGTGCAGAGTCCATATTTGTGTTGCCCGCGTATTCAAAAACATATTGAATACAGCCATGAAAAGGAGTCTACACTGAAACAGGATTAATTAAAATGTCTTAGATTTGTACATAAATGACCTTAACATGTAAAAGCAGGCACATTATGACATTATTAGACAGGGTGGCTGCTACAAAAGTAGTGTATCAATAGTAACTATCCTTTTTAAGTGCAGTAGTATAAATGCAGCTTCACCCCCCACCCCCAAATGAAGAATATACTTGTAGGTAATGTAGATATCTAAAATTGTAAACCCCATGAAACAGACTATTCATACTGTCATGTAAGCATATGCAATATTTAGCTAATGGAATACAGTCAAATGTCATCCAAAACTGTATTCCTCTGTGCAGATATATAGCAAAGTAATCCCCTCCTTCATGTGTACAACACTGGGCTCCCCTTCAGTTTCCCTGCCTACATAGTTACCAACCATGTATATTCAGGGCTGTCAACATGCTGAAGATGCAAACAAGGTCAGAACTCAATAGAACTACTGAATTGCAAAAAATAGCAACTGTGTAGGGACGTTCACTCTGTGTAGGCACTTCTACAGTGTTTGTTTTCTATGGATGTCAACAGTAAATGATGACATCGGGGGGTGTCAGGTTACACTTACAGAGATTTACCTGTAGGTCTGTTAAGGATGAACGTGCATGCAAGCAGTGCACAGTGCATAAGTTCTGTTTCATCCCCTGAATTTTATGTTAAAATGTATCATCTCTGTCCACTCTATTTTTTTTTTATTCTTGTCATTGTTTGCATAATGTGCTCTTACCACAATCAGAAGTGCACACACAGCCATGGAAGAAAGCCATAATGAGGCACATGCTGAAACCAGAAACATCATAGAGTGTATGATTGTGCTGTTGAAGTCACGGTTCCAGTGTCTTGATACATCTGATGGAGCCCTGCAGTATAATCCACGCACATTTACACAAGTCTTCACAGGATGCGCTATGCTGGACAATATAA
>NC_056749.1:399122426-399184926 GCF_019279795.1 Protopterus annectens
TTGAATACTGTTGTATAGTTAAAGATTTTAAATGAATAAGTTAAATCTGTGTCACATGCATTTATTTGATTGGTTGGGGATTGAAGATTGCTACAGGTATAAGCTTAGCTTGGATTTGTCAGCCGCATTCTTGTTTAAGCAATTATTTTCTGCAGCTATAAAGGGGCACATGTATTAACCTGTGTGCTACTGTTGATTGTGATGTTGTTGTCCTTACCTCTTGCTTAACTTCTTTCAGGATCATCAGGCCAACAGGAACTCTTGCCTTCTGCAGTTGGTAAGCCAATTAGTTTGTTGTCAACACTGCTGATCATTTTAACAAATATTGTAGTGTGTGATATTGATCTCAGGCCTGTTGTGTGAATTGCTGGACTGTCTGTAATTATGGTAGCAGTGTTACTTTGTGATATTGCAGTATAGTAGTGCTGATATTAATGTATTCCTGTGTTTCTTGTTTTTAATCACAGGCGACTCTGACAGTGGACCTGTGGGCCCTGTGCCACCTGATGTCTGTGTCTCAGCCAACTCTGATGATGATGGTGGGCAACCTGAGGCACAGGGTGCAGAAGTTGAATCTACCCTGCATTTACATTGTACACAGCCAGTAGGCCTACATTTACCTAGTCCACTGAGCCCACATATATTGGACAGGTAGAGGGTAAGGACATTGATCAGGGAAGTATGGATACTGTTGCTTCATTGCTCATTGAGTCTGGCTGTCACCAAAGTGTGGGTGAGGTGCCACGCAGGAGGATTGATATGGGTGCTTGAAGGGGGCCTGCTTTCCCTCCTCCACCTGGTGCTGGTGTCACTTCCTGTGCCACTCTATGTATGTTTAGGGCCATGATGGAGGCACAGACACATTACCATAGGTGCTCCAGATAAATGTTTCGGGTTGTGGATGCAGCTCAGGTTGATATGTGTGACTGCCTCCACCATGTTGCTGATTCACTGGATAAGATGAATGACATCTTGGAATGAGGGCTGTCTGTGATGGACCGAGGGGTTTCTGTCATGGAACAAGCAGTGTCTGTGATGGAACATCTTCTTGGAGGGGAACATTGCCCTCGCGTGCATAGGTCAGCCACAATATCGGCTGTTAGCTAATGTGGCCATGTCCAATCACGCTCCTGTAGTGGCAATACTGCCACTGCTCTGTCAGTAAGTGTGCTGTCCACACCCAAACATGGCAGACCATGGGGTCATGGTCCTGGTTTTTCCCATGAAGGGAGCTTATCCAGCAAACAGCAGTCATGTTCAGCTAGCAGTACTGCATCTGAGAGTGGTCCTGGATGTCAGTGTGCCAGTGCAACTCCTGGCAGAGTCAGTTCTCATGGTCGGGGACAACAACATTGAGCTGCCACCTCTAACATGCATGGCTCACACCTGTCCAACACATCACAACATAGAGCTAGCACCCAGCTTGGCTGTGTTCATGCACACACTCACACATCAGTTTCACTCGGAAGACCCCAATAGACACACACAACAGTTACTTATTTTGTCTCACTGGCCATTTTTTTTTGTCCAAATGTCTACCTTATTCTCCTTCATACTCACACACTCACTGACCTCTTGTATTAGCCTAGGCCTCCTGCACCCCGACACAACACTCTGTGCAAGTGTTGATAACTGTGCCATACCTGTTTTCTATATTTTGGATTCAGGGAGACAAAGGCTTTCTATCTGATTGGTGCATAGCTAACTTAATGCTGAGTATATCTGCATTTGTGGTGTTAATTGGTCAGTGTACATTTAACTTATATTGGCCTTGGAAAGTTCCACAGTTGATAGCATCAAAACATCACAACTTTATAATGGATGATTTTGTGAGGGTTGTGAAGTAAGAAACTGCAATGTGTATAATTACTGTCTGACATGTCTCTTACAGGATTTTTAAATCCAATCATATGGTGCACATCACAGGTCACTCCATGATATTCTGATCTTAGACTTGTATGACAGCACAGCATTTTATTTTCTCTTTCCTTAGTGTTCTTCATTTAAAGGTCTTATTTGTTGCCACTGTTTGGATTTATGGCATGGGGGAACCACTAGCTGCTGTAGGTTTTGGCAGGCAAAGGCATGATCAGTATGCCCTTGCACTAGTTAAGAGACAATGCATAGCACACTCACTCACCACCTAGGGGCCTAAAAATTCCTGCTACTAACACACATATAGTAACATTGATGCCAGGCAACTCCCACAACCTTTACCTTCCTAAGTATTGGCTGTGTATTGCTTACATCAGCCAGAGTCAGCCCTGAGCTAACACCGTGGGAACTGCTGAATTTACAAGGTATGTCCTGAACCTGAAGTATTTTGGTTAATACAATCATGGCCATATCCTTGTATTTCGTCACTTGGTATAATAAGTAAGTCAGAGGTGGAATATTTGTACAGCAGTTACCTTAACATGTGACTGCAGAGATTTCATTGATGTATATGTGTCCATTAGCAAGTAGTAGGCCTAATGCATCAAAGATTCACACAGTCATACCTCTCCAAAGTACTGATAATCACTGCATGCCCTCAGTTTATCACTATACATTTGCTCTGGAAAATCATTAAAGACAAAAGTTATTAAGTAATGAGACACATTGCAGTTTCTGACTTCACAACCCTCACAAGATCAAACAACAGGCAGGATGCAAAAGAAGGACAATAACGACAGTAACATATCCTTGCTTGTGCCATAGCAGTAACTCACCTTTGCTCATCCCAAAGGAACACTCTGTGCTTCTTTGTACCATAACAGTAACTCAGTTTTGTCTCCCCCAAAAAGAACAGTGTACCCTTGTATGTTCCATGACAGGAACTCACCTTTGATTCCCCCCATAAGAGCAGTCTATGCTTGTTTGTGCCATCCAACCTGCACTTCAGTTGTTGGGCAACTGGATATCATATTATTCCCAGTTAATATCCTCAAACATTTTAAGGTCATTGATATAGACTGGCTTGCACACTGCATGTCTATGATTACTGGTCAGATAACTGATG
Organism: Protopterus annectens; assembly: GCF_019279795.1. Taxonomy (NCBI): domain Eukaryota; kingdom Metazoa; phylum Chordata; order Ceratodontiformes; family Protopteridae; genus Protopterus; species Protopterus annectens. Next base: position 399,125,428 of record NC_056749.1, read on the forward strand.
AATGACCAAGAAACACATGAAGGTAAGAGAGAGCTGCATATTTATAAGCAATAATCATAACAGGTCATGTGATCACTAAGTGCACTACCTCAGAATATACCAAATATAATAAATGTACAAATAACAGTTTATGCCTTGATATCAGTGTGGATTCACTTGCATCTGTTTGTCTGAGGAATTACTTCAGTTCTTCGCTGCAAAGCTGTTTGTGTGGCAATGAGGGGTACGGCACCCATCATGTTTTCTGAAAGTGCATTGGATTGAGAGTTGAAATCCAGACATATGTAGACATATCCCATGTGTACTAACATGTTCTACTGTGTATGTCATAAATTGATTTTCTTCATTTCAAGTATTTCTCCCTTTTTTAATTTATTTATTTTTTTGGCCCATGTTTGTACGATGTGCCACTTAGCACAAATGGATTTAACTGTGCTCATCTAATTTGCACGAAGCATGGCAGTATCCAAACTGGATGAATGGACCACCAGGTAGCAGACAGGACCCAGACTGCCACAAATAGAAACCAGATGCATTCAATTAATACTAAACACATTGCCCAGCAATGCACGCACTCAAGCAAGCTGTTTGCATGATGGTAAGCTATGCGCAACAGTTTCAAATGTTGAAAATCAAAAAAGTGCACACTCACAGTAAGTGTGATGCCTGCATCTAGTGGGGCAATAGCATTCTACATTGGTCTTGCTCTGTGGTAGGCATGGCAGGTGTTTGTGGGGAGGGATTGAGATTCTGTGCTCAAAGATGGGATTTCCAGAAATCCAAAGTGTTTGTTGGACTCCTAGTGAATGAACATGGTCCCAGGCTATTGCAGAGGGACTATTGTGGCTTGGATTACAAGTCAGAGGCATGGAATAATCTTGTCCAGGCTTTGACCAGTGCTACCAGTAAACCTTGCACTGGTAAGCAATGTAGACATCACTACAATGACCTCTAAAGGAGGAAGAGGGATACCTCGAATGTTGGATAAAGGAATGTAGGACTGGGGGCACCCCACAGATGTGTAAGTAGCAATTACAGAGACTACTTGTAAGAGTTAAAAGCTGAATATAGTCAGGACTGGTATTTATAATGGTAGTCTGTTCTGTTTTTTTCCAAAGCCATCACAGACCAAGACTGAATGTGTGAACCCATGCAGCTAGATTGGCATGGATGAGAGAAGCATGTGGTATGGATGCAGCAGAACGGTACTGTTACTGTAGGATTAAAGTTTTAAGATATTTTGGGGGGTTATCTTCTGCAGTTGTATCAAAGTGAGCATGCATATCTCAACTGTAACAGCAAGTATGCATGCATTAGTCTTTAGGCTAAACCAACAGTACAGTATTAGACAGTAGTCGGTGGTTGTGGGTTCACATACCACACTTCCCAGCTATACAGTACTGTTAATTTGTCATCAGTATTTTACAGTGCTTTCAAACCTCTATAGCAGTGGAAAAAATAACCTGCTATAAACTGTAATCCGTATAACTGGAACTTGCATATGTGCAGTATATGCACACATCAAGGATTGATTGTTGCAATCTGTGGTATAGTGTGCATCTGTTATGAGCTGGTTAGTCTTGAAAGTAAAAAAGTTATTTGTTAGGAGATGGTAATTCTAACAGTAAAGGTAACAGAATAGAGTCAAATAAGAGTATCAATGCATTGTATGTCACACAAAGTTGCTAATGTTCTCCCTTTTTTCTCCCATCCCAATCCTTGTCTTCTCTTTTTTTTCCCCACAGCACAGCAGGGTGGACCTGCCCCACAGGATCCTCCTGACCCCACTCCACTGGCTACAGCATGAAGGCCCAGCATGTCTGAGACAAAACCTGTCAGCACCCTCTCTGCTGACCCTGCACTACCTGGCCACTCAGGTAGTTCTGCCCCATAGGATAGACCAGTGGTTCCCTCCGGGAACAGTGCCAGAGGTGGTGATTTTATCACCTACAATGAACTTCCAGGGTTGGTGTGTAGGATTGTGCGCCACACAGTTGATGCACACCTTCGCTGGATGGAGGCACTACTCTCCATCACTGTACTTAATAACATGAGAAGGAGATTCATACATCAGACACTGCTGATATTGGAGCAATGAAGTGACAGTGACAACAGTCCAGTGGGTGATGACTCGATCCTCACTGTCAGCCAGCTTGACATCCATGGGTTTGTGATGTCCCCACCCTCAACCCAACCATGGTGTTCACCCACCTCCTGTGTCCTTCATCGTCCCTGTGTCTTGCATGTCCTGCTGTCTGCAATTGCTTCCTCACCTACCCAACCCAGACATAACTTATGTCCCTTCCCCAACATTCCTCTCCCTCTCAAAAAACAAAACAAAACAAAAAAGGGAACCTGCCCCCCCCCCAAAAAAAAAAGTCCCATACATAGCTCTCCATTTTGTACACATGTTTTCATGACACACTTGATTTGGTCCACATGGCTATGCTACATGATTATATTGTGATCACCCCTCTCTCTGGAGGTGACAATGCAAATTCAGCTAATATTCTGCACATATGAACATTTTTTACTGTTGTGGAAATGGATAGCTATGGTTCTTTCTTACTCCTTTCCTACACATTCCTGCCCTCCTTCCACTTTGTTCTTCCCCCTGCTTGCTCCTCATTTCACCACTTTCCTATCTTCCCCATTTCTTTTCTTTAAAGCCTTATTGCATGACGGTGCACATCATGTACCAATGCAAAGCAACAGCAAAAAGCAGTTACAAGTGTTAGATAAAGCAGTATTCAAAACAAGTACCATCTAGCCCAGAAATGTATGTATTACTGCATTGAATTCATGAACATGTGTTGCCATGGAGTCATTTAATTAGCAGGTATCTTTTAGAGACTCCATACCAACTGTTACACTTTAGGAATGCGACTCAAGTTTGCACACTGCTTATACAGGTCAGCTCAAGTGGGTAGAAGTCACCTATGTTCCTGTGGATAATGTCCATGCTGATGCCTTCCTTAGCCTTGCACATAACACTTGTTAGTCATATGGGTTATTAGTTGTATTTTTGCATGTTATCAGATTGATGTGCATTGCAAATCACACATTTTATATTACTTTATGTAGTGAGATAGGGCTCTTAGTTGTTAATGTTTTCACATGTATTTTTATGTCATAAAACTGGAAATGGACAGGAAACACCAGTAATATAACATAGATATATAGTTTTCAATAGTGCTGCAACCAGCGGGATCGTGAATAGTTAGGCAGTTAACAAATGTGTGCTGCATTGTAAAATCAACCAGATTGTATTGAGTCTCTAAAATATATCTGGTAATTAACTGACTCTGTGGCAGCACATGTTAATGCATTGTTTTTGGAGGAAGGTGTTACTGGGTTCAGTTATGGGTGTAGGTAGTAATTTTTCAAGTCTGTGTAATACTTTAAATTATATTTACATATATATATATATATATATATATATATATATATATATATATATATATATATATATATATACATATACATACATATATATAGCTACCAGTCCACATTGTTTCTCATTGCACACCATTGCGCAGTTCAACTTTAAAGAAAAGAAATGGGGATTGCATACACTTGGATTCAAACCCAGTACCATCTGAGCCCCAAAAAGGAATGCATCAATGCATTAACAGATAGTGCCATAGACTCAGCTGAATAGCAGGTGTATTTTAGAGACTGAATATCAGATGGCAGACTTAACTGCTGTTGCATACACCTGCTACTTCACTGAGTCTCTGGCTGCAGGTATTAATTCACTTAATGCAGTAATATGTTCCTTTTTAGGGCCAGATAGTACTGGTTCTGAATATATCTATATGTAGTGAGTTAAATGTTTTTCTATTGCCATTGTTTAGCAATGGTGCATGATGCACACCATCACGCAATAATGCTTTATACAACATTAATGGGGATTGTGCAGTAATGCTTTATACAAAATGAATTGGGAAGATAGCACAGTGGTGATATGGGGACTAAGCAGAGGAGAGTACAAAGGAAAATCCTTGCTAAACTGTGACAGTTACTATTTAATGTATAAAATACATGTGTTAGTTAACTGACTCTGTGGCAGCAAGTGTTAACGCATTGTTGTTGGAGGCAAATATTACTGGGTTCGAATGTGGGTGCAGGTAGTACTTTTACAAGTGTACTTTTAAGTAATTTACATATATTGCTGCCATTTACCATTGCTGTGCATTGGTACATGATCTGCACCATCATGCAATAATTCTTTAAAGAAAAAGAAATGGGGAAGATAGGAAAGTGGTGAAATGGGGAGCAAGTAGGGGAAAAACAAAGTGAAAGCAGGGCAGAAATGTGCAGGAGGGATGTAGGAAAGAACCCTAGCTATCCATTTCTTCAGCAGTAAATAACTGATCATATATGCAAAATATTAGCTGAATTTAGGCTGTCACCTCCAGAGAGAGGGGTGATCACAACATAATAATGTTGTATAGCCAATTGGACCAAATCAAGTGTGTCAAGAAGACACGTTTCCGAAATGCAGAGCTATGTAATGGATACTTTTATTTTTTTTAAGCTAGAGAGAGAGAGTGGAATGTTGGGGAACTGATGTAGGTATGTCTAGGTCAGGTAGGTTGGGTAGGTGAGTAAGCAATCACAGACATACTGGACATATAAGACATGACACAGGGATGGTGAAGGACACAGGATGTGGGTGAACACCATAGCTGAGGTGAGGGTGAGGTCAGAGAGGACCCATGGACATCAAGCTGGATGACAGCGCAGATCGAGTCCTCATCCAATGGACTGTCATCACAGTTACCTCACTGCACTGATGGCTGCACTGTCCAACATCTGCATCTCATCCTGTTATGTTGTAGAAGGATGGAGAGCAGGTGTTTCATCCGGCATAGGCATACACCAACAGTGCAGTGCACAATCCTACACACCAACCCTGGAAGTTTGTCACGGGTGATAAATTCACCACCTCCACCACTGCTCCCAGAGGAAGCCACTGGCCTATCTTCCAGGGCAGAACTACTTGACGGCCCAAGTAGTGCAGGGGGCAACAGAGGGGGCACTACCTAGGTGCATCCCAGCCATACTGGGTAGTGGTGTTGTAGCTAGTGGAGTGGGGGCATGAGGATCCTGTGGGACAGGCCTAACCCACTGTGCTATGGAGAAAAAAAAAAAGAAAACATATTTTTTTAAAAAAATCATGAAGATAAAGGTTGGAGTGAGAGAAAACATAACATAACATTAGTAACTTCATACATGACATACAAAGCATTGATAAAATTATTTTTACTCTATTCCGTTACCTTTATTGTTAAGACTACCAACTCCTAACAAATAACTATTTTACTTTTAAGGCTAAGCAGCTCATAACAGATGCACATTATACTACAGATTGCAGCAATCAATCCTTGATGTGTGCGCATATTGCACATATGAGTGTTCCAATTATACAGATTACATTTACAGCAGGCCATTTGTGTCACTGCTATAGAGGTCTGAAGTTACATTGCAATAATGATGAAAACTTAACAGCATTGTATATTTGGGAAATGTGGTTTTTGAACCCACAACCTTGGACTACTCTCTAATAGTGTACTGTTGTTTTGTCCTACAGACTAATGCATGTATAGTTTCATTTTACAGTTGGAAGATGCATGTGCACTGTTATTTGAGAACATGAAACTGTTGCTTTATGCTACAGACTAAGGCATGCATACTTTTTTTACAGTTATGATATGCATGCTCAGTTTGATACAACTGTATTAAATACCAAATAAGCTGTCTTCAGCTTTTAATGTTACAATAACAGTACTGTTCTGATGCATACATAGTACATGCTTCTCACATCTTTGCCAATCTCACAGCATGGGCCCTCACATTCAGAGCTCTCTCCATGGCAGCTGTGGAAAAAACAGAACAGAACAGAATATCATTATGAATACCATTCTTGACTTTATTCAGCTTTTAACTCTTACAAGTCATCACTTTAATTGATACTTGCACATCTGTGGGGTGTCTCCAGTCCTAAATTCCCCAATGTAATGGTCAGGAGTATCTCTCTTCCTCCTCCTGAGGTTGTTGAAATGGTGCACGGGATACATGTAGCATGGATCAAAGCCCTGGCAACATTATTCCATGCTTCAGATTTGTATTCTGACCCTGAATAGTCCTTCTGCATTAACCAGGGCCCATGATGGTGAACTAGGAGTCCAACAAAGACTTTGGACTCCTGGCCACTCCACCTCTGCACTTAGAAGTGTACTCTCTCATCAGAAACACCAGACATGACTATTAGATCAAGCCCAATGTAGAATGAGGTTTTCTCACCTATTGCACTTTATATCCTGATGTTTTTCTGCCAATTGTTGTTATTGCACACTTATTGGGTATTTGAAAATGTTGAGGATGCTTACCATTGCACAAACATGGTGTGTGGGTTCCTAGCTTTCAGTGTTTGCACAATGAGGCACATTGTGCAAACAGTGGCAAAAAAAATTAAATGAAGAAAATTAAAGAAAGGGAGAAGCAAACACTGTGCTGTCATACTATCCTTGGACAGGATCACTGCTATCTGTGTCATAGATCTCAACTTTCCATCTACAAAAAGAGGAACAGTAGCCTTCATAATGTGTAACAAATTTGTGATAGGTGAAAAACATACTATGGCTTACTAACATCTTGAAGTAATGTGGAACTTTGTACAACATGAACTGTTTAAGATGCAAAATGAGGTATGTGAGAGGCCAGCAACTGTACATGGAAATAGTATCTGCATTTACATAAGAGTTTTCTCAGACGGCAAGACTGCTGCGAGCTGTGAAACCTTGCTTATGCATGCCGTGCCTCATTAATATGCATGGCATGATGCTGTATGATAGGCAACATCATGTTGGCAGTACCACTCCTTGTAGGCTCTGCACGAAGCCTACATGGAGTTTATTGAATCCTGGGGACTGTCTTCTTGACTTATATTGCAGTTTCTGCTCTTGTTATTAAAGTTGCTTGGACAAAACAGACATGCATCTGTTCACTGTGTTGTATGCGGTTATGAATGTTTCTCACTCATTTAAATTCTGTCAGATCCAGCCAGGATTTTCTGATTGAAATTCATTAATTAATTAAGACAAAAAAATGCTTTGTAAGAAGCATGTGCATTTAAGCTATTCAGTGCAACAAATATGTATTCTTCCCATTTTTTGTAGTATTAGTTTAGCTCATTACATTACATTGAACATTATATTTTACTATGCATTTAAATAAAACTACGTAGAATTATTATCCAGACCTGCATTTGTTCTGATCTATAATTTAGAACCCATTAGTTAATAAATGATTTAAAATAAAATTACAGCGACTTCTTGACACTGTGTGTGTGTGTGTGTGTGTGTGTGTGTGTGTGTGTGTGTGTGTGTGTGTGTTTGCTTAATAAAGTAGCTCCACTTGAAATGACAGGTCACTTTCTCCTCTAATTTTTCATTTACAATGCTTTTAAAATCAAGTTTGTAGCTTTTTCCCCTAATCCTATAGGGTCATCAATATCATAGGTTCATAGGTTCATAGGTAGGTACTAGGCTATCGCCCCAAGGGCCTACGTAAGCCTAGCCAGCAAGGTTCCATGGCTTACGCCACAAAAGAAAGTTATTTTCCTGTGCCACTGTCGAGCAGAGACACAGAAGTGATCCCCGGGGTGTATTTCCTATTTCCCATCCACTCATCAAGATTTTTCTTGAAGAGTGCTAATGAAGAACTTTGCTTGACATAGATGGGTAGCTTGTTCCAGAGTATAGGAAGTCTCTGGGACAGGAATCTATCCCTCCAGCATGTCCTGTTTATTGTGGTGACAAGGTTTAGGTCCCTAGAGCATGTAGCTCGGAGGGACTGAGATTTCTTTAGGTGTAGCATGTCCAACAGCTCTGGGTTTGACATAGCTTTATATGTTAGGCAGAGATCATCTCGAAGTAGGCGATATGCTACGGAGTAAAGCTGGAGTTTTTTGAGGCGGTCAGTGTAGGGCATTTGTTTGAGGCCAGTAATCCTCTTTGTGAGGTACTTCTGTGGCCTTTCCAGCTGCTGCTGCATATGTCTTGTGAGGTACGTTCCAAAAGGGGCGTTGTACTCTATAATGGGTCTAATGAGTGACGAGTAGAGGGGAACAATGACCTCTTTTTTCCTGGATGAGAACCCTTTTATGATGAGGTGTGCCACGTAGAAGGATTTCCTGACTACTGTGGCGATGTGACTATCAAAGGAGAGACTACTGTCCATGTGGGTCCCAAGGTCTCTTCTCACGCATTCGGTGTTAAGTAGATTGCTGCCTATGTTGCAGTTCATGGGTACAGAGTTTTTACCAAAGGGGATGACACTGCACTTTTTGGCATTGAGCTTGACACCATGGCTCTGACACCAGGCATCTGTCTCAGTGAGGCCCTTCTGTAGGATGTCCACATCATTTGGGGACTTGACTATGGCTCCTAGTTTGCAGTCATCTGCGAACTTCGTTAGGCAGAGGTCTTCTGTGTTAACCTGTTAATGGACAAGAACTTCTTACCTGCAAATCTCTAGCATCACTGAACTATCAACAGTAATCAGTCTGCTTTGTTCGTCTTCTAGAAGAATATGGCACCGATGAGCCACTTTCTTTAACAGACGACTTGCTCGTCTATACATAGCATAAAAATATCTAGAGTCAAAGTTTTTTTAATTATACTAACAGGACTTTCTGCATTTTGGTGCTGAATGTGGCGTGGAGGATGGACTTAAACAGTGCATATTGGAGCTGTTGATTTGAAATATTGTGCCTTGACCTTGTCTTTCACATAACTATCTTTATCAATGGAACAGGCTTAAATACTGCAGTGTGAATGTTTGCCATTTTAATAGGTATACAGGCACATTTTGAATATATGGTTCCAAGAATGGTTATTGTACTTAGATGTACACTGTTACAGCATTGCAAGAAAGCAAACCACCTAAGCTGGCTTAGGCAAGAGAGACATTTTTTTTTATTTAATTACCTTTAGCAAACTTTGGCACCTGTTACAGCAAGTAAAATCAAAACCTGATTATCATATTCCTTATTTTGCTCTTTTGCAATTATTGGATAAATCTGCTGCTGATCTTTGCCTAGCAATGTCTAGTAACGTTTCATTCCTTCAGTTCATAGATTATTTGATCACTGCAGTACAACATTACATTTAACAGTTACTTAAGTATATAACTATGAAATAGAAAACACCCATAAAACCTGTTCAATGTTAATTTCTGCAGAGCACAAGCCACCCACACCCATGCAGTTATATTCCCAATACAAGATTGTACCATCTCAGAGAAAGGAGTACCCCTTTAGTCATTTTCAGTTTCATAGCTACACTTTCTATTAATCACAAAATTGAATCTGTTGTGGAGAATCCTGTTTAAAGCAAGATAAAACTATGCATTGTGCCTCAGTTACATTTTATCTTTTTAGAGTGTGATACCTCAGTAAAAGAATCAATGCAGTACAATTATAATTTGAAGTGAGCAGCGTGTGTGTGTGTGTGTATGTGTGTGTGAGACTGTGAGTGTGTGTGTGTGTATGTGTATGCGTGTGTGTGTGGTGTATGTGACTCAATGCTGTTCAGTATGCAGTTCAAGTTGAAAGCTAGAGGATAGAAAATATTGGCTTATTATGAAAGTGGTACACAACATGGAACAAGGTGCTGCCAGCAGGATTTGTACCAGATGTACCAACAGGAGTCTTGTCTTCATTCGTATTTATGTGCATACAAAGGCATTCAAGGCTGGACTTAGGGGAATGTCCCTCTCTTAATACAGACATATGTGCATATACATATATATATATATATATATATATATATATATATATATATATAGAGAGAGAGAGAGAAAGAGAGAGAGAGGTATATTCAAGAACTAAAGTCAATGAGTTCATAAAATACGTGTTGTTGTGTTATAAAATTAAAGAAAAGTCAGTAGTGTGGTCTGCTCTAAGATAAACAACAGCACCAAAGAATTCAACTTTCTGTAGTGACACCCAAAGGAAATCATACAAATATATTCTTTTGGTCAAAGCCCCTGGTATCCAATGTCCAGTAATTCCCTTCCTGGGTAGGAATTAATGTCCAGAGCACAGTTATTTCAGGTAATCTCTATTCTGATATAGCACCAAGGAGGTTCCACAACCAAACTGCTACTAAAGTAACTTGGTTTTGGAACCTCCTTCGTGTTATATCAGTCTGTTTTGTTTGAGCTGTTTTTTTAAATTCTTTTCTCTGTGGATTCCTTTTTAGGAAGTGTCCACAATTCTTCAGCTCTAATCCACAGTGATTCTACTATCTACATCTTACTACTCAGAAACAATTTTCAGGCACACAGACCTGTCCCCCCCCCCCTTAAGAGTTGGGATTTTCACCTCTGTACCGCATAACTCATATGTGCTAACTCAAACTCTAAACTTGTACTGCTCCTAACTCCAGCCCTACACATTACTTTACCAAAAACCCTTTCACTAATAGTACCACTACAGAAGACAGGCTCTCACACACACACACACACACACACACACACACACACACACACACACACACACACACACATATATATATATATATATATATATATATATATATATATATATATATAGATATATATCTATGGATTCACTGGACAATCTCGACATACTGAAATGCTGAATTTCTGTACGTCGAGACTGAATAGTGGAAAGTGCAGTTAAGCAAATCTTTACTATGTCGAATGTGAAAATGTCGAATCCGCTGTTGTGGTGTCATGCTCGTGATGTGTGGTGCGGTTTGTGGATTTATCTGGGGTTTCAGCCAAATGGTGTTTGTGTAAGGGTATTGTGTAGGGATTTTAGTGTGTGTGAGTGTGTGTAGTGGTGTTTTTTGTGTGTTTGTGTGTTTAGTATGACCTCTGAGTTAGACTATATAAGTAGGGGAGGGGTGTTTGTGTGGTATGTTGTGTTTGTGTGTGTTGTTTTGTTTGTTTTAGTGTAGTTAGGTAGGTGTATGTTTGTGTGTTTATATGCTGGTTTGTGTGTGTGTGTGTGTGTGTGTGTGTGTGTGTGTGTGTGTGTGTGAATGGTCATGATTGTGCTATTCATGGTTTTGGGTGTTCAGGTATGTGGTTTTTCGACTATTCAGTCTCAAAATACTGAAATTTGACATTTCAGTATTTCGAGATTGTCTAGTGAATCTATATATATATATATATATATATATATATATATATATATATATATATGTATGAGGGCGTGTGTGTGTGTGTGTGTGTGTGTGTGTGTGTGTGTGTGTGTGTGTGTGTGTGTGTGTGTATACACGGGTCTACTTCAGAAGACCGAAAAAGCAAAATACCGAATCCCAAAAACTGAAAATTCAAAATACTGAATGATGTAATTTGGCCCTTCACCACTGATGTGCAATCTTGGAATTGGTTGTTGTTTGTCTTTCGGCTTTTTCCCGGTAAGGGGTTGCCACAGCAGAACTCCAGTCCGCTAATGATTGGCAGTAGATTTTTTTTTTTTTACAAAACGCCGAGTTGCCAACTTGATGCCCAACCTTCAACGAAGGCACGCCTATTTATGCACGCATGTCTTTCGAACACTACCCAGCCACAGGGAGGACATGCAAACTCAACACAGAAGGCACTCCCAAGCCAAGCTGAGAATCGAACGGGAGAACCTCTTGCTGTTAGGTAACAACGCTACTGCTGCACCACCGAGGCTTCTGCAATCTTGGAATTGGTATGTATATATATATATATATATATATATATATATATATATATATATATATATATATATATATATATATGTGTGTATAGTTAGCAGGGTGTGTGGGGGGGCACAGCCCCCCACATGAGGGTGACAGGGTGGCTTGCCCCCGCATTAAAAATGTGTTCAGTATTTTGAATTATCAGTCTTCTGAGATTCAGTCTTTTGCTTTTTCAGTCTTCTGAAGTAGTCCCATATGCGCACACACACACACACACACACACACACACACACACACACACACACACACACACACACAGTGTGACATGTTGATATATTGTGTGCATAAGTGTAACAATGGTGTAAGGACATTTGCTCCTCAGCTGGAGATAGAGCCCAGTTGTGGCTAACTTAGGAATTATACTTAAAACAAACATCTGGAGTTGTCAAGTGTGATTGGACCTAGCTAAGGCCTATAACCTTGGTCATTTTTAAGACAGACTAAACTCAGGAAGGCTGTAAGAGACTGTAATATTGTTTATTTGTCTTTGTTTTGAGTCCAGTGGGTAATTAGATTTATTATATTTTTTCCTTTGGCTTTATGAGAAATAAACTTGTGTTTAATGGAAGTCCATCCTCCAGTGTCTCCTTGGATCTTACATTGGTGGTGTAGTATGTGCATAGGCAGTTGGCAAAAAAACTTGTTTTTCAGACCCTTGTGGTACCTCTGCTGCTAAATGCAAAGTGTATGTGAGCTACTAATTCCTTACAACACTCTAACTGTTGTGATCCTAGTGACCCCAACTATGGAAGATTTACTACAGAGGGATGTAGAATCAAAAACAGGGACAGTCCAAAAGCTGGTGCATCTATAATAACACCTGGATTCCTACTTGGTGGATTTTGAGAACTGTTGCATCATAAAGTACTGGCACTGAGCAGACTGGACATAAATACTGTCATCCTCGCTATCAGAAAAAACATGGAAAAGTACGGGCATGGAGATGTCTGACTGTGTGGATAATGACAGACTTAAAAAACATTTTGGTTAGGTTGGTATAACCCCAGTGTTCAAGTGGTTGCATTTTGTCACTGGACCTTTAATGTTGGTAAACTGGTAAGATCACAAATGCATAATTTAGAATATATTCTCTGAAGCTTTGGCTAGAACCTGATAGACCCAGTAAACTGAACATTTTAGAAATCTTACCAAAACATAGGTTAAAAACAACTTTGTCTAGTAATAACAGATAATGTGTATTGCAAAGTGAGCACAAGAACTCTGAGACACTAATTTCAATGGAATACTTATTAGTTAGTGATATAATGTTCAAAACTGAATTGTCTGCTTCTAAGACCAAAGCTGCAGTAACAAAGTTGTCCTTTTCCACGAAAGAAAAAAAACAGTAATTAACATTTAATTTCTTGCACATCTGTAGGGGGTCACATTGCTAAGTTTTGTCCTGCTCACACTGAAGAGAATGTTACTAGCAGAAATCTAAAAATGCAAATGCATGCTTTAAATGAAGATGCTCCTTTGGAGTCCATCAAAACATGTAAACTAACTGAGTTATTACAATGTCTTTGTGTTACAAAAAGCTAGTAAAGTGCACTGTGTTTTTCAAAACAAAAGAGTTCATGGCTTGCTAGATTGTTGAATCCTGGTTACACTTGTCAAGGTTCCCTGGTACATAAGCATAAGGTTAGTAACAAACAATAAATGGAAGTAATGTGCATTCATGGTGGCAGAAAAGAGTCACATTTAGAAATTTGGACAGTTCTAAGAAAGCTGTAATATGCTAAGGCTGTAACCCTGATCTGACTCATGTTGTAATGTTAGGAAATGATTTTCCCATTTTAAAACACTCTGAAAATGTGGGATGAGGGATACTCTGTAGAGACAGTGTGACAGGCTGAAGCACTTAAGTTTTATGGATGGTCAAAACTGGGCAAGTTTTTGCCCCACCCACTGTTTGTCATTAGAGAAGTGGAGAAGCTTCAGCTTACTTTACCCCTTTGAACTTTTGTTCGTCAGGCAACTGAAGAAGCACATTGTTAAAAGAAACTGAGGAAAAAGAAAAGTCCGCATTCAAAGGTGTGGTGGAACACTGTGTCAGTTTGCAGGTTAGATTAAGGCTGGTCATACATGCTGACAATAACGGGGGACATCCAGACGCAACTTAAGCCAGGAGATCAGGTACTAGTGCTAGTACCATCCACAGAAAACACATTTCTGGCCAAGTGACAGGGGGCCGTTTGAAGTAGTGAAAATAATAAAACACAGTGAAGCATAAGGGCAGACAGACAAGGAGTAAGACAGGATAAATCTCTCACATTAATGCACTGAAACCAAGAAAGGAAGGAAGGAGATAATTTTGCAGAGAGCTTGCAAACTGGCGTTCATACAGCAGAAACCTGGAGGTCTTTATCCAAATACATCTTGATAAATCCTTGTCAAAACCACATAAGTATCAAATAAGATAATTTCTGTGCTTTAGGAGATGGCTAGAACAAAAATGATTGAACATAACGCACACATAACACCTACAGTGAAAATTAAAGTAAAACCTTATAGAGTTCCAGAGTCACAAAAACAATTAGTAACAGAAATTTAAAAAGTGTTCAAAATAGATATGATAGAAGAGTCACAGAGTGACTGGAGCAAACCAGTAATACCAGTTCCTAAGCCTGACTGAAGTAGGAGACTCTGTAAGAAACTGAATTTGATAATTATTCCATGTCAACAACTGATGACATAGTAGACAATGTAGGGAAGGCCAGATATTCTACAACTTTGGACATGACAAAGTGATACTGACAGATACCTCTTACCCCCTATAACAAAGAAAAAAATAGATCTTGTAACTCCAGGTGGTCTGTTTTTGTACACAGTGTGACTATATGCCCTAAATTGAGGCCCAGCCACCTTTCAGAGCAAATGGGTTAAATACTGAAACCTCACTCCCTATGTACTGTGGCATACATGGGTGACATGATCATTCATTTTGATGACTGAGAGACTCATGAATAATGCAGGCAGTGAACTCATGAATAGTGCAGGCAATGCTAGAATCTGTAAGGTGGCAGGTTTGCTTGGAAATGCAGAAAAATGGAAACTGGTCATGGTGGAAACTAAGTATTTCAGATATATTATAGAAAGAGGGTGGTAAAGCCACAAGTAGAATAGAATAAAGGCTATAAAATGGTCTATAGCCCCTAATAAAAGACAGCTGAAGCCTTTTCCTGGAGTAGGTGGGTATTACAGAAAGTTTGTGCCATGTTTTATGACTATTGCTTGCTCTTTGGTAGTTCTTACATGAGGGAAAGCCCCTATAAATGTGCAGTGGTCTACTGAGGCAAATGGAATATTTAATGAACTAAAAAGGGTTCCAGACACTGAGCCTATGTTAGTGGCTCCTTCTTTTAATGAAGTTTACCAGAATACTGATCAGTCACAAGTACATTTGAGACTGTGCTATCTCATGGCATTCAAGGTGAGGAGCATCATTTGTGCTATATTGGCAGAAAACTGAGTAAAACAGAAAGGAGATGCTCAGATATTGAAAGAGAATGTCTAAGGATAAAGAGGCCTTTTGTAACCTGAAATATTATTTGTCTGGTTGACACTTAAAGTTGGTGGCAGATCATGCCCTATTACAAATACTAAGTTGGCAGAATGATAGCAATACGAAGTTGTGCAAGTGGGCACCATCTCGCTGATCCTTTCAATATACAGTGACACACAGGACTGGCCTAGCCAGTCAAACTGCTGATAGGTTGTCTTGGGTCTACAGCTTATCACTATGAGTATAAAACCCCCACTTTTGTGCTAGTGGGGCTAGCTTTGACATGTTGAGTGAAAAAAATGTGTAGTTTTCCTTTAAGTGTGTTGCAGTATAAACTGTGGAGATATTCTCACTGCACTTATTCAGACAAACACTGCATGTTAGTCAGCTCAGCTATGCATTGCTTACCAATTCTGCTGATATAGAAGGAAGTAGCCTGGAGTGCTAGAATCAGGAAATGTGTTCCTCAGCTGGATGTTCACAATAGTTGAGCTGGATCTTGTCTGAAAGACCTTGGAAGCTTGGATTGTGAAAGCTTAGTCAGACCTAACTTTGGGAATTACACTTGAAAGAAACATCTGGAGTTTAGAGTTATAGTTGGGTCCTAATCAAGGCCTACAGCTGTTGGCTATTTTTTTAAACAGCCTGTATTTAGAAAAGCTGTGAGAGGCTATAATGCTGTGTGTGTGTGTGTGTGTGTGTGTGTGTGTGTGTGTGTGTGTGTGTGTTTCCATTGTTTTATATATATATATATGTGTGTGTGTGTGTGTGTGTGTGTGTGTGTGTGTGTGTGTGTGTGTGTGTGTGTGTGTGTGTGTATTTATATGTATGTATGTGTGTGTGAGTGTATGTATATATATATATATATATATATATATATATATATATATATATACACACACACACACACACACACACACACACACACACACACACACACACACACACACACACACACACACACACACACACACACACACACACAGTGATATGGTGTATGTAAACTTCTTAAGAAGTAAAATAAGTGGTGTCAACAGCAGCAGGTGGGACTTGAACTTCTCAAGGTCATTCTTTGTGACTGACCAAACTATAAAATAAAAGATATTAGACTACAAAAGCAAATGCAGCAAATTAATTTCTTCATTTTAGCCTGGCTAGCTTCAGACAGACAACTAACCAGTCACTTTCGTGACAGTGTGACAACACTGCTCACAGTTCACTGGCCATGTGGAATTAAACAAATGTTCTCCTTTTGGTGGCACTATGATAATGTAATAGTTCTCAGTAACAAAGCAATTTCCTAGCTCAACTTCCCTTTCTTTGCAGCAGTATCAGCAATTAACAGTTCACAGTAACAAAACTATTTGCTCTCTCTGTCTTTATTTCTTTCTTCTGCTGTCAGAGTAGCAGCTGAACACCTTATCTCCTGGATATCATGGAAGCGAGCAGCACCAGTCTAACAAATGGGCACTGACTATGAGTCACTTGCTCACTTTTTACACGTTTACTTCATCCTCTTCTCATTCTCTCACTATAGCTATTATTCTGTTCCTCACAGTCCCCTTTACCTATTACTTATCTTTTTCTCCACTCTTTACACACTACTTATACCTAACTGGTAATCATAGGTCTTATTTTCCCAAATGTGTGGTATATATCATTTAAAATTGAGAAGTTGTAAACTATATTTTTATCACAAATGTATACCATTCATTGTATTCACTTATTCTCACAGTATAGTGACATTGTAAGATGTCCTGCAAAATGTGTTTGCTCTCATATTTTATTTGCTTTACATTCTCTGCCAATTGTTTAGGGCTTTGGCTTGTGTTATAGCTGAAGAGGTTCTTTGTACCAGCCCACCTTCCCTGTTAACAAATTTAAAGAAAGAAAGAAAGAAAGAACAACTGTTCCAGATACAAACTCCTGCAATGAGAGGACATCCTCTATGACTAACAGGGCTGTAGTCTGTCTTCATTTTATACATCATTTAATGGAATAGTTGATCATTAATGCTTTCTGTAGGAAACCTCTCTAGCTAATACAAATGTGTAGCTGTTTGCCTGAAATAATGCTGTATTTAAATGTGTGCTACTTGCCTTAGGTTGTGTCAGTTTTACAACATTTTGTCATGTCATAGGATGATAGGCTGTATACTGTGTGTGTGTTTGTGTGCGTATATCTCTTTGTTTATATATATATATATATATATATATATATATATATATATATATATATATATAGTTGAATTTGGTATACAAAGGTTAATGATGGATTGTCGAATGTCTGATATCTCGAAGTGCCATTTTTTCAAAACAGGTGAGCTGTCATTGGAAGGGGGTTAGAGTGTGTAGGTGTGTTCTTAGGTGTTAGGGTTAGGTTAAGGGTTAGGTAAGGGTATAGGTGTTGTATGTTTTGCCTCTGTCCATCTCTATAATGCCTACTAACCCTAACTCTTCCCCAACCCTAACCCCATACCATATTGTATAAAAAAACTTTTCCTGTAACACTGCCACTTTTCAGACAAATTGGAAGCTCATGTTATTGGGGCGGGGGTGCAGGTTTAGTGTAATGTTTGGGAAAGGAATTTGTTTTCTTTTTTCAATCTTTCATATTTTTGATATTTTTTTTAATTTAATCTTATGTGTAATTGATCTTATTTTTGTCTGCATGCTTTGTTCAATATTAAGTAAGTTCAATTATGCATAAGTAAATTACAGTTTTTGTTTTTTTTGCTTTCAACTCTGGTTTTCAGGGGGGCTTCCATCTGGGGGAACTGCCCTAAGCCCAGAGCACCAGTATACAAAGCTTAGTCTCCATTATTATATGTTTGCAACATGGATGCCAAGAAATTCTATGGCTAGACTCATCTCTTAATTTTACCTTCCACCAAGACAACACCAAAAAGAAAGTCAATCCTCTTCTGTCCTGGGTCAACAAAATCTCTCCCTTTCTCTCAAAGGCACCCAGATTATCTATAGGAAAAGGTATCTTGTACTTGTAACTGTAGTATGACCTTCCAGTAATAAAATATACCACAAAGAGAAACTCAGCATTCATTCAATTACCAATACTATCTGTAAACTCACACAAAAAAGAACACTTCTGCAAAACTGCTTCAGCAAAATAGCTACCAGTCAAATAGCTGTCCTTGTTTTATATTATTAACTATTCAAACTCTTTCACAACCACATGTCCTTTCCTTTAGCAACCAGATTAGTAAGAGGAACCCCACCCTCCCACTGCAGAAATCTTGGCCACATTCACTGCATGGCCCTAAAACATAACACTTATGTACAGATCACTTCTACGGTATACTAGGAACCTAAACTCTGGCAATCTATTCTCTTATCTTAAAGGAACAACCTCCTTCCTAAAACTTCATGTACAATTAAAAAAAATCTCCGGCAAACAGCAAAATGACAGTGCTGTGCCTCTAACAATGGAACCTAATTTCACCACACTCCTCCTGTTTATTTATTCATTATTTTATTGTTCTTTGTTTTCAGTTTGATAAGCAGGTAAGTAGATCATCTACTGACGCTTTTCAGTCATGACCTGGGTACAATTGTACAAAAAAGGAAAATAAATCAAACTGTATAATATAGAAGTAGTAGTTCAAATTACAAAATGTTGATAGACAAATTCCTGTTGCACACTGTTACAGAGAAAAATAAAACGCATTAATAGTAAATAAATCCAGCAAAGTGTAAGAATTAATACAGTATTAATGAGGAGGCTTTATACTCTGACAGTTTCCTTCTTTACAACATATAGAAAGTTAATAGTGTAGGTCTACATGCATTGAAATAAAATGCAAGCATTTGCCCATGACTTGGAAGCAGATTAACTTAGATTTATTTTGCAAATGAAATTTAAGATACATTTTAAAGAATGCTAAAGAATGAGACTTTTTTATCTCAGTTGATAATTAGCTCAATATTGTAGATCCTAACCTAGAGAAGGCATTCTCCCTAACTGCAATTTTAAATCTAGATCTGACTAGTAAAAGTGTGCTTTCTTGACTGCTTCTAAGGGGCGGCTGTATTCTCTTATTTGTAAATTTATTTTAAGTGGTGTATAATAGCCCAGTATTAAAACTTTAAACATCTGGGTGCTTAATAGGTAGGCAACTGTATTTGTAATGGGAAGTCAACATTCCTTGTCAAAGAGGATGCAATGGTGGCAATTCATATTTGCCATGAAGGCAAATCAAAATATTTTATTAATATATATAATTTAAAGATCATTCAGTAGCAAGGAAAAAGCACACATGCATATGTGTATATATCTATCTATATCTATACATATACATATATATATATATATATATATATATATATATATATATATATATATATATATATATATATATTGGACACTGTATCAAATGTACAGTGTCCTGACACATAGTAGGTTGACACCAAATGATCGACACAGACAGTGCGTCGAAAGGTATGCGAAATTGACAATCCACGAGAAGGAGAATATTTTCTTTCTCAGGGATTGTGCAAACTGGGAGACAGTATACATAAATAGCAAAGGGTGTGGCGGGGTTCAAGGGGGCTTGGCCCTCTGAAAAAATCACTTGTTATTGGTTTGGTCCACTCCAGGGTAATTTCCAGAGCATGCACAGAATGTGTCAGGGTCTTTCCATGTTACTGTTGCAGTATTCATAACTAAAGGGATCTCCTGCCAAGGATAGCACAAAGTCTGGCCAGTATACCAATGCCTTTAGTAATTGCAGGTACTGTACATCACATGTACGCTCTCCACACAAGGTGTAGGGCATAGAAGTGGCATACAGATTTGCACATTCCGAACTTCTTTGCAGCCAGTCTGACCACCATCATTGAATGTTGGTCTGAACGCCTTTCTGCTGTGCTGGTTACAAATCTGTGTTTCAAATAAGTGACCTACTGGGGTTTCTCCTTATCTTTCCTTTTTATTTTGTCCTTTTTGAGTTCATTTCATCCCGAAAGGGAAAACATCAGTGTGAGAGGCAGATTCCCCATAAAGACAATCACGACCATTGTTTCTTCTGTTTGAGTGCTTCCCACAACCATGCACAGCGTTATATCTGCCAGGCCTTTGTCCCTACCAGTCTATGTAGTCATCTCTACTCCTTATGTATTTACCTTAAAAAACAAAGTCTTAAGCTGTTAGCTCAAGGTGTTATGACAGAGTCTTCACATCCTGAGGGTCAGCCATTGGCCAAGAAAAAGGCCAAAAACTTAGGTCTGATATGGCTGCTGTCCACCCTCCCCAGATGTCTCTCTCTTTTGAGGCTCATGAAAGCCCAAAGAATCATCTTATGGTTGCTTTGGACTCCTCTGCCATGACCCCATCAGAAGCTGGCATGGATCTGACTTCTTGTATGTCTTCAGAGGCTTTACAAATATGTGCTCCAGATGTTGAGGGGGAGCCTGGGCTGATCAAATCCGAGGAACTGAGGGAGATTCCGTTGATCTTAGTGAGGGAGGAGATCACCACTATGCTTATTGAGTGTTGCTAACAGTTTGACTCCTAACGATGTTTCATGTAGATGTCTCACAGAAAAAGAAACAGTAAACCAGCATATTCCCTGCAGTTAAGGACCCACAATGTGAATGCTAATGATGTTTAATGCAGATGTCTCACAGACAAAGAAACAGTAAACGAGCATATTACCTGCAGTTAAGGAGCCACAATGTGAATGGTGGGACTTTACTCAGGGTTGTTTAATACTTTAACGGCTTTAACACCCCCTCAGGGGGTGTCTCTGCCTGCCCTTCATTGGTCTTCCATGCCTCTTAAAAGGCCCAGAGAACTGGACTCCTCAGATGAGAATCAGGATTCAGGGGAAGAATCCCTGGCTTACTCTTTTCAAATCTCTACACCCTTGGACTATGGTTCACAGGAAGAGGATTCTGTTAGTCTAGGTTCCCTTTTAGAGGAACTCTCCTTTGAGGACACTGTTACCTGTATAATAGAATTCTTTAAGTACAATTGTTCTCAAGTCTCTGTTATCCAGAAAAGGTGTTATGAGCTCCTCCAGATGGGGTCTCCCAAACATTCTGCTGTACTCCCAGTTCTAGCTGCCCTCCTGAATACCGTTTCAGCAGCTTCTGTGACCCTTGATTCTTAGCCCCCTGCTCCCAAGAAACCTGACAGATTTTACACGGTGCCTGTTGAATGTACATTTCTTTATAAATGCTCTTCTGCTGATCCTTCTGTAGTGTCTGTCTCTTCTGATAAGCCCTCCAAACTGTTGCCCTCTACCAAGCTGCTTCCTTCATGTAAGGATAGTAGGGCCATGGAGAGGCTAGGCAGGAAGGTTTATACTGCTGCACCTTTATCTTTTTGAGCCATCAGTTTTGGCCATCCTTTCTTAGGTTTCCCAGGTGGTTTCTGACCTTCCTGACTCTGAGAGGAAGGCTTCACCCTTCCCCTGGTGGGTTCTACCTCTCAAGTTGCCCACCACTCTATTAAATTCAGTCACAGTGCTACTGATGCCTCCTCCAGGGATGCTGCATTTGGTTCTGTTATGAAGTGTTGCTCTTGGCTTCATCTTCAGGATTTACTTGATGACATTAAGGCCAAACATTTGGATGTTCCTTTGGATAATAAAAATCTTTTTGGTGCTGGTGCCACTGCTGCTGTCGAACTTTTTAAGTCTCTCCAGGAAAAGGGTAAAGCCTTGCAGGAGTTGAAGCATATATTTTTGTTTCTCCTTTTCCTAAGTTTCGGAGTAATTACCCCTCCAAATCTGCTTTTATTTGCATTCTGACCTCCACCCAAAAGAAAAAAGGGTTCTGAAAGTATGCCTTCTGCTAAGACTACTCAAACCCATACTTACTAGAAATCTACTTTTCAGGATAAGCCAGGCTCCATTTTACAATTTGTTTCCCTTTTCCCTTAGCCAGGTTTCTTTATCCCTACATCTTTCCCTGTCTCTTCCAAATTACTTAAAGAGTACAGCAGAGTCGTGGGTTCTGTCCATTATCCACCAGGGATATTTCATGGTTTGGAAATCCATTCCTCCTTTCTGGGCATCCCTCAACTTCCTTGAGAACAACTTCCTCTTTTTCCAGAGACACTCCATTTTGTTTTGATCCAGGGCACCATTCAAGCTCTGCCTCCTGTCCAGGTAGGGAGGATTTTTTATTCTAGAATGCTTTTGGTTCCCAGAAAGGAGGGCACTTGGAGACCAGTTCTGGACCTTTCTCAAAGTTCCTTCCTTTCTGATGTAGTCTCTTCAGTCTTTATTCCCCCCTTTTCTACCTCAGGCCTTTATGGTCTCTCTAGATCTCAAGGGTGCCTACCTTCATATCTCCATCCATCCCCTTTACAGGACGTTTCTACATTTTTCCATTTCTTCCTTGTATTTTCATTTTTCTGCTTTGCCCTTTGGCCACTCTACAGCCCCAAGGGTATTCATCAAATGCCTTCTGTCATTACATTTTGCAGGATGAGAGGAGTTCAGATCATTCCTTATCTAGACAATTTGCTCATTTAAGCTTCTTCAACCGATGCTCTGTTTCATGATCTGCAGTTTACTATTCCTTGTTGCAAAGTCTGGGGTTCACCATAAACTTTCAGAAATCAGTTCTGATGCCTTCTCATATTCATATTTTCCTCACTTGCAGGCTTCAGACCATTCCCATGCTTAGCAACTCTCCCTACCCCCAAGACATGTCTCTCCCTGCCTTATTCCAGTCTTTTCTGTTCATACCTTCACTTAGCATTATAAGTTGGATGTTATTTCCAGGGCTAGAGCTGGTTTTGACAGGGCTGTCCTGCATGGGTTTCTGGAGGGCTCTTCAGTGCCTTTCTCCTCCCAGGTTTCCTCTTGAGCTTTTGCACTCTCCATTCAGTTATGAATACTGCAACAGTGATATGGAAGGACATAGTACTGTTGCGTAAAATCTTACCATAACAGTAGATGTCCTCTTCTTCACTATTGCAGTATTTGTTCCCCTCCCTCCTGCCCCCTTTGTTCTAGCCCGTTCTTTCTTACCTTTCTCTCTGAGGGGCTCTTCTCCCTTTTCTCCTTCTGGATGCACTTATTCCTCCTTGTTCCTAGAGACATTCTGTTCCTCCTGGGGCTTTTTCAGTTCTGAGTGTGTGTGTCCGTATGTTACCTTTATGCCTTACACCTTGCATGGGGAGTGTACATGTGACATATGGTGCCTGTAAGTACTAAGGGCTTTGGTGTACTGGCCAGATGTTGGGCTATCCTCAGCAGGAGATCCAGTCAGTTATGAATATTGCAACAGTGAAGAGAAGGACATCTAGTGTGATGGTAATATTTTACACAACTCTACTTTTTCAGTGAGTTCAATGTTCAGACAATGAAGTGTAGGCTGTTGAAATACTGTGCATTCAGTACAGTGTCCTACACCCATATCCCCAACCTTGAGATCACCAAAATTCAGAGAAGACAGATAAAAAGGCAGTACTTCCTTTCTTCTTGCTATTCTTCATCAGTGCAGGTTACAATCCATCTTCCAGCTTCAGCACTTTGAGTGCTAATTGACTGCCAAGTAACTAACAGTAGGCCTGCCACTAGTAGTATACAGATGCATTACTTTTAATCCCGTGGGTATTATGGTAATATTATTCACAGTTGTTCCTTAAATACTTTGTATTAACATTTCAGAATTTTCATCATTTTCACATCAAATATAAGTAGAAAAGTAGCTCAACGTTATCAAAATAGCTCATAAAAATAAAAGAGTAACCAATGCTGAAAAGGCTGACATATGATAAGACCAGAAAACCTGTTAGCATCAAACTGTTTAGTAGCTCTGTCTCTAAGAATAACAAAGTTATTTAACTGGTGACACATACATAGTGGAAAGACAAACTAGTATTTCATGTCCTTAATTAACCCACAAGAGATTAAAATATTATTTCATTACAGTCAGATTTAACTATTGTGTCATGACATTTTGTCCTGTATAAAAACAGTAGCAAGACGATGAAGCAAATAATCAGAAAGTAAGGAGACAGAAGATGGGAGAGTAGAACAATTTCAAACAGAGCTAGGAATGTTCTTCACTCTTCTATCACTGCCGTTCCTATGACTCACACGTTCTTTGAATTTACAAAGCATTACTTATATTATTCTTTTTGATAACTTATCCTCTTCTGCTTGAGTGCTTGTTTGTTTATTTATTTATTTTGGAAATTCTTGACCTGTGTATAAAAATGTTATGTGAATATATGTAACCTTTCCACCTTTCCATTAACTGATGCATACTTTCATATTTACCTACACAAACGCGCACACACACACACACACACACACACACATTTCTTTATAAATATGATCTCTTTTACATAAAAGGATAATCTATTCCAGAGAGGTCACTAGTGCTCCAATGACCATAACTGCATGTTAATATATTTCCATTACTCTGTCTGTGACATGTATGTGCTTATCTTGCATAAAAAAATATATGTTTTCTTTTCCCTGTTACTTTAGGTAAGTGTTCAGCTTTAGTTTCTACATAAAACAAGGTGCAATGGAAAGCAAGACTTGATATCATTAATATAAAATAGATCCATAAATCTATGTTTTATATTTGAACCCTTTCCAGAAATTATCTAATATTTTTTTACGAAGAACATGGATGTTCTCATTAGAGGCATATATTTTCACATAATACATAGTCTTAATTTTTTATTAGTAAAAGTAAATATGTGGTCTACATCAACATAGTTGGTAATTGTTTAATAAAAAAATACCAGCTAGAAAGACATTTTCTCCTTTCTCTTTAATGCTAACCAGCAATAGTAACTGTAGGGTTCATCTTGGATAAGATTAGCAAAGGATGAAAACTTCTGCAAGAAATGGTCTTCCCTTCATAGTCAACGACCAATTCTTCCAACTTAATTTTGTATCAGCAATCCTCTTACTGTCCCTCAGTATTGTGATTGTGGTTCTCAGACTTTACAGTCGCCTTTTTTCATACTAAGTTCGGTAGAATTTTCTAAAACATAATGCATCATAAAAACATTCTCTAGATGGCATATAACTTAGCAAACTATTAAAAATCATTAGCAATTCTTTGTTTATGTCTGTTTTATTTTTTATCCCCTTGCTATAATCATTTCTAATATGTTAAGTAATTTCAATGACATCAACCCATGAAATGATTGTTGAACAATCTGTTCATCTCTGCTATGACAGCGAAGAGAAAACGCAGACACTGGAAGAGAAGAAGTTAAATTTGTCTCGTTCTTTCACTGCATTATTTACATACCTGTGCAAAATTTTATTCTGTTATATACATCATTCTATCTTTGTGACAATTAACATTATTTACATAATGTATTTATCATTAATACATTTGGTTAAATTACAACTATTTGCTTCCCGCTCCTTTCAGTTCAGTGCTTTCCTTGACTTGATACATAATGCAGTCCAGTTCATACAGTTATGCTTATTGTCTGCAATTATAAAGCATTCTCTTTCCTTATTACTTCAAATTATCATTAATTCGTGGTTGGTGAAAAAATGAACAAATCAACAGACCTTAAGTGGCGATCCATTTCATTTTTTTCTGCCATAATTTCCCATTTACCATTTATTCTATTGTGTATGCTTTAGATTCTCATTACATTTAAACATTTATAACCAAATTCCTTTTTTTAGTTATTTATTAACCAAGTAAATTCACAGGATCCAATGTTCCACTTCTGGGACTGCCTTGGAGCACTGTCTGTTTAGGTTATTAGCTCAGAGTCATACAATTTCAAGTCAAAATTGAAGGATCAAACCCAGGAATTCAGGATGAAGCTTGATGGCCACATATAATCTTAAGACCCAGAACTATGCTGACACAATTCTTTCTCCTGTTATTTAAATGTTATCAATTAGTATTTCAATATTTAATGTTTTTTTTCTTTTTATTTCTTATTGTACCGTTCTCATTGTTTTTTTTTATCTTATTCTGAGTCACCTTAGCATGTTGTTAGAAAATTTTGCATATTTATCATTAAAAGAGGTTCTTTTATCAGATGAAATACTATCAATAATAATTGATTTTAGCTTTTTCTTAGGTGTCCATTTATGATACATTTTCTATTATCCATGATATCCTGTTCAAAACCTTGGGGCTGCTGGGGTTTACTGTCAAACATAATAAGCAATTGGCAGGGAAATAATGACCTAACAGGGTACCAGTTCATGACCATATGAGCACACACATCTGTGAACAATTTAGAAAATTATCAGTTCACCTACTTTTTCTTTTAAGGATATAGGGGGAAAGAAGAGCACCTGCCATAGATTTACATGGGCACAGGAAGTGATGTAGACCCAGCAGTGAAGGTAACTTAGCTAGGACTAAACCAGAGCACCAAGCACTGTAAGCTATATGCCATATACTGTAGTTTTAAACCAGTGGTGAAGTCACATTCTCTGGGCATGTACTTTGTATATTATTATTCATATGCAAATGACATCAGGCTCTTTTTCTCATACACAGTCTTCTTTTAGATTTTTTTTAACCTTTTCTTGACTTATATTTTTGACTTTCTATTTATTACATTTGCTTTCTAAAATTAAAATTAAACAATGAAGTCCCCACGTAAGCATTGAATTCTCCACATTATTCATCAGATTCAATGTTATTGTAAAACATTTTCTATCTTCTTCCTAAAGGAAAAATATTTTCTGGTTCAAAGCTTTCTTTCATAATGATATTGCACCTATTATTGCTTTGTTTATTAGTCACCTTCACAACACCACAATTCCTTCCTTCAATAAATTCAAAGTACACTCTGTCTTCTTTTAATAACTTCTTATATCCTCCCCTCACTAAATCTATTACTATTCTCTACCATTTTCTCTTTGCACTAGTTTTATGTTTATTCCTGTAATGTTAAAAATCCATTGTTTTTGGTTATACCATACCTATTCGTCATATTTCCTTCTGTAAGTGTGGCACTTGTCTTTTACGGGGTTCATGTGCCACTCTATTGTATCCTATAACACCAATAACATGATCTTGGTTCAAGCCAGAAAGTTACTGTATTTTACTTATAATTTTGTGGAAATGTTATACTTATTATTTATGTAGGCTTCCTTTCATTTCCCTCAATATCTTATCACATATCTAATGACCAATGACAGTAATATATCATCATCGCATTTATTTGTTATTTTGCCAGTTTTCCTTTCTTTTTCTTATAATTATTAACATTGGCTTGAATGTTTTCTTAATCACAATTTAAGCCTGACTCTTTTACTTCAGTATGTTGTATGTATCTTCTTAGATACAACTATTATCATTAAATATGCACATAATCCAATCTGTGCTTTCCTGCACTCACAGGTCATTTACTGCTGTTTTGTTAAATGATCCAAAGCCATTATAATGAACTTCACAGGGTAAGACTTCTCCCTTTTTTCTACCTCTCCCACATACATGTTTACAAAAGTTTCTTCTCAAAATGTACTTCATTTCTTTGCCAACTGCACCCTCCTAGGGGTCCCATAATTTACCCATATTGCCAAAACAAAATTCTGTCTAACATTCTGAAAATCTTTATTTTTAGTTATTGTCTTAGTCCCTCTGCACATTTAATTTTTCTTCATCTCTACTTCTTTTCTGATTAACATATTTAAATACATAATAATTTTTGCTTTATTCTACAATACAGTGCCTGGGCATTTTTTTGGGGCTAGGCTTGTAAAGGCTCTAGGGCCATTAGCCTAGTACACACCTATGAACCTATGAACTTGCTTAGTAAGCTTTATGTACACCTTCTAACATACTCTTCATTGTACTGCAAGCTACTTATCTTATAATTTTATAGACAGTGGTCTGAAGTATGCACTAAATAATGGTTCAGCCCTAATGCACTCAGAATGTCAATAAGACAAATATACATTTAGCTAATTACTAAAACAGCAGTATAATGGTGTTACCAATTGACTACAAGGAAAGACTGATTCTTCTTGTGACAAACATACTTTATTTTCACTACAAAGATAATAAACATGACAAAGCATTATCAGAAGAATCACACTATACTTGGTTCCTGGGATTCATAACACAGTATACAGTGGTGTACGTTGTGGCATTACATGATGCAGTAAGTCACTGAGCTAGGTATGCAGTTCATGAACAGTTCATGAACAGAGATATAGTGCACAAATGCACCCTGAAAGTATTAATGAGCAGTGCACTAGAATGGAATGCACAAGTAGGTAAACCATACCAGCATTACGGTGCACTACATTTGTACCATAACAATACACAGTGGTGCACATATAGCGCTAGAGGTGATCATAGGCTACTGATAGGTCTTTGTGTGTATCACAGGTGTAGAGAATATATGAAGACACATGGGTCACTATATGACTGTCCAAAAGGGATGGGAAAACTAAGGGCATACATATACATGGCTGACACAAACAGAGATACAGAACATTTTCAAATGTATATGGCAGAATAAATACAAAGGGCAACTACAGATAAAAACAATCTTTTATCAAAACAGAACTATAAAATATATACTCCAAGTAAATGCAGCATCAACCTTGTGCATTAGGAAGAAATCCCCCCCCCCCCACACACACACACACACACACACACACGTGTGTATGTGTGTGTTTGTGTGTGTATATATATATATATATATATATATATATATATATAGCTATACATATGTGTATATATTTATATATACATGGATCTACTTTGAAAGATTGATCTCCTATAATCACGAATGTTAAATTACTGAGGTGACAATGCCGAATGTTTATTTTACTGAAAGCTTTAAAACGCTGAGTGTTAACAAGTAAATGAATAGGAAACTCTTTAAATATATACACATATATCTTTAAATCTTTGTATTAGATACCTATTTAAGCATGGTGGATACTACATATCACACTCCTGGAACTATCGGTGATCTCCACTGAACAGCAGTAGGTAAGCTACAACAATTTTTTATTTTACGTTTTTGCAGGGAGGCTGCGCCCCCACCCCACCCCATGCAAATCAAATATACCAACTCCGAGATCAGACTACAGTGAGAAAATGGTCATATTTCTCATTCTGCTCAGCTGGAGGGGAACGACAGTCACTCAAGACCCACACACTTCTGCGCAGACCGACTGGGGAGGTACTTTTCTAATACAATGCCAAAAGTAAAACAAGCACTCGTAGGTGAGGAATAAATTTACCATTTAAATACTAATTTACAAGTAAAGAAATATGGGATTTATAAGTAGAAATGTCTACAGAAATGCCAAGTTTTAATAATATAAAGAGTATATTTATTTGACATCTATTTTGTAGACTTTATGCTGAAGTGTATAGAACCTATATTTCATAAATTAACAATAAACATTTACTTTAACAACATGTAAACCCTAATGTTTTGCTTTAAATACCAAACAAGTGGAGGGAGAGATATGTGACATTTGCACATTAAATTTTGATATGATGAATGCCGATGGTTTAAACTTTCAATAAAATAAATATTCGAGATTATTGTCTCTGTAGTTTAATATTTGAGAGTATACAAGTTTGTTCTTTCAAAGTAGATCCATATATGTAAGCACACACACACACACACACACACACACACACACACACACACACACACACACACACACACACACACACACAAGCACACATCTGTTCAATAACCACACCAAGTTTGCCTTTGTGACCATTTATTGAACAAACAATTAATGTGACTGTTAAATGATAACTATACTGAAACATCCATAATAACAGATTGTCCATGCAGAACCAAGCCCTGATGTAACTAAGGCAGATGGCTGGCATCCACAAATCTCTTCTTGCCCAACCACTTAATGCCTGGGTGCATACCTAAGACCCTCAGTCAAATCTCTCACTCCTCCAAAACAGGATTTGACACTTTAACCCCATAGACTCACTTTTGAGCACTGCTTCTTAGGTTTTCCAGACTGGGACTCAACCCTGAGAAGTTACTCGACTAAGAAAAGGAGAAACCAAAAGGAAGTAGAGGAATTGAGCCACAAGACAACAGCCCACTTAGAAGTGCAGACTGCTGTAACCCCCCCCAATAATGGCCTCTAAATTGTTATTACAATTTATTGACATGCTGAAGTATCCTGAGTGGAAAATGCACAGAATTCTGCCTTAATCAGCTGATCAGTAAAACACCTGGATATTTCCATGCCTGAACTCTAGTGCACACCCCTCCAATGAAGTCTTGGAACTAAGACCAACAAATAATCAGGTTAGTGTGTAGTTTGACTAAGGCATGGAGGTCAGCTAGTATTCTTGCCAGCAGCAGCAGCAGCAGCAGCTTCTTTCGAACCCTGGTTAGACAGAAGGCCTAGGCCAATGCTCTAGCAGATGATACCAAACCTCACATAACTGGGACCATGATAATCCTGGAAAGGTGGCCTAAACTTATTGATCCAAAAAACACATTAAGCCATTGGGTGTGTTGTTTGCCAGCCTCTTTGTAAAGGAATGACCCATAATCAATCTTATCTTTCACTATGCAAAATAAAATGCTGCAGTTAAGTTCTCATGTAGGACAGGAAAGATGTCAGACCTCCATCTCCCAGTTCTCTTTAAGACTTCAGATGAATGACATTCCATTGCAAGGTCTGAAGTTCTCATTATGTAAAAAGAGCGTAAAGAATAGCCCTGAGAAAGGATCTCCTGGTGCCATTAAGCTTTGCATAGGGCAATTTTGACTGCAAAGTGGGTAAGTAAACAACCTGACTTTAGGCAAAAAAACCTTGACCTGAAGGGGGGGGTCTTTAGGATTGCTTGCATAAAGCTGAAGCCCAATGGACCAGACAGGTGAGACAGTAGTTCCCTTTTCCTAGGTGCACTTGCTGTCCCTGACTGGATTGATCCATCTTTGACTTCCATATCCAGATAGAACATACTCCTTAGTTAAAAGTACATCCTCCCAATGCAAAGCCTGGAGAAGTTCAAACACTCTGAAGACCCCTGCATTTAACCAAGTAAACAATGTGTTCCAGCAAATGAAGTCATGAAAAACTTAAAATGTTTAATAGCTACCCATGACGATGTGATTTAGTAGTAGATGGTCGATTGGCTTCCTGGGGTTCCTGAACTGTCCTCTGATGTTATTGCACCCTTTGAACAATCTCAGGGCCAACCAGTGTCCTGAAATATCAATTATCCATAAGAAATGGGCTAACCAGCTCAAACTGCTAAATGCATGCATAAAGTACTGGGTGCCTCATTTAAACAACACCACTGCACTAAAAACTATATCAACGCTGCTAGGGATCAGTACCTGGAGTTGTGGGGCAGTTTCATGTAGACCCTTTTAAGGATTGTAATGATGATGGCCTTTTGCTGCTTGCAGCCCAGGACCTAGATAGTAGGGCAATGGCTATTCATCAACAATCATACAGACTTCAGTTGGGATTGGTGTCCCCACAGGATCTGCCTCTGCAGCCAACTGCCAGAATCTTGATTAACTTGAAAAGCTTATATTAATTTGTAGACTTAACAGGACTTAACAGTCTTATTACTGAATGGGCCCATTTAGACTTTGATGACCTTTTATTAATGGCCATTACTACTGCATGATTATCTGAGTTAAATATGACCCTCTTGATTGAAACTTGGCCCTTCCAAACTAGTGTGGCTACCTATATAGGCAGGATTTCTAAGAAAACAATGTCACGCTTCCTTTCTTCTGTCCAGACAGTGAGCCATTTCTCAGAAAAAACACTTCTCTTGGAAATATGCCTCCTATCAAACCCTGCTGGTTTGTCAGTGAAAAGTAGCATCTGACATCTAAGTGTTCTGGCACAGTGTGGCACCATTGTAGTGAATCAGAAAGGATTTCCAGTAATAACAGGTCTTCCCTAATCTTGCCCCATGACATGAATCCAGTGATGCTTGCTTTTCCAGCCCCACAACAAGTAAGCCATGTATCTAAGAAAGGTCCTGCTTGGGGAAATGATTCTGCAAGTGAAATTAAGGAATCTCTGAAGTTGCATGACTTTCATGACCATTACCTTTCTCACCTTAAGAAATCTGTCAATGGTGGCACTCCATCATTGCAACTTGTCCACTGACAGCTTAAAGGATGACGAGGGATGTCAGTTACCAAACCCAAGAATTTTCTGACCTAACCAGGACCCTCTAGTTCATTAGGTACCCCAAGTCCTTGCAAAGTTCGATCAAGCATTTCAAGCCCTCCTTAGCCTCCTTCTCCCCCATTGCCAGTGATTAAAAATCTTTCAAATAGTAGACGATGGCTTGTTTGGGTGCATGTTGTTTCCAGAACCAGTGTAAAGCTGAACTGAAGGTTCAAAAACTGAGCAAGCAAGAAAGCATCCCCATGGGAGAGCTCTGTCAAAAAACAAGTGTCCATCAAATGAGCAAGCAAGAGAGCATCCCATGGGCAGATCTGTCAAAGAACAAGTGTCTGTCAAATGAGCAAGCAAGAGAGCATCCCATGGGCACAGCTCTATCAAAAAACAAGTGTCCATCAAATGACAAACCTAACAGGGGACAACCTTTTCTTGGACTGAGGCAACATGAAAGACAGATTGAATATCTAGCTTGCAGAGCCAAGGATTGCAATAACCTTTAATAATATTCTCTGCATGGTCAAGGGATACAGAGTGACCTTTAGTGAACTCTTTGTCAATTAAGTCATTGACAGATAAGCCTGCTGTGTGAGATGGATGGTGTATTAAATTAAATTCTCCCTCCTTTTGGGGACCAGCCTGATGAGCAATGTTTTGAAGGCAGGCTAAGAGGATTTTGTAAATGGTCTGATGATCCTCCCCCATTAATTCTTTTCCTAGTAAATTTTTTACTATTAATTTCTTGCCTTTGACTAAAGCTAAGTTTTTTACTGTTTTAAAATCCTGAACCACTGAAGATTGAATGGCAAAAGCAGTCCTAAAGCCATTGATAGGAAAACATGCTTAACCCTAGTCAGTGCATTTGGCAAGCCATTCTGCTAGTTTATAAACCCTTATTAGGGAATGATACATACTGGGTGTGAGACACCTCAAAAGCCACAAAATTTGGATTCACCTCGGGATGAGACATCACGAGTGGAGTTGGAACTTTTGTCTCCCTGGCCTGATATGAGACTCACAGCTACTTGCCCTCCTTTGGATCATCATCTTCTAGCCAGATGGCTCTTACGCAGTGAGAACAGGCATGGACAAATTTGCACAAAGGCCAGCAACATTATTATAGGCCCAGCAAAATCTCAGGTTGGATTGGCTAGATGAAGAGTTAAAATTACTTGTGGGGTTGAGCTTGTCAAGCATTACACTGAGCCAGATGCCCGAGTGTCACTGATACCAGCAAAATGTTTTCTCTGTGACTTTTAACTTACAAAATCACTGGTCATACCAGAACCCCCCCACACACACACACACACACACACACACACACACACACACACACACACACATGGTGTGCCTCTGTGCCTCCCTGGAATATACTAATACAGAAAGAGCCTGACTAGTGTCTTTTTCAATCAGGATGGTCAGGTAAACTGTAAATCCCAATATTCAATGAACCCAACATTTTATTCTTGCTTTAGAAGATGCTTTCTTGCCCAAGACTGTGAGAACTGCAGCAAGGTCTTTGGATCCTGTGTTTTTGGACTCAAGAATCCTTTGAATGCCTTCCATATCTATAAGGTCGAAAATGTCTGTATAGATGCCCTCAGTTTGCTTTTCCTCTGACACTCAAAGGAACATGAGAAGTAATGCATAAACCTGGCAAGGTGAGCCATCCAAAGCTGCCTACAGCCAAGGAGACCAAGAACTGAGCTACATTAACATCTGTTGCTTAGTAAGAGTAGGCAGTTTGCATCCTGTTGAGCTGGGGGAGTTGACAAGTTATCAAGGACAGTCTTTTGAGACCCTGTTTGAGTATCAATCCCAGCTGAACTCAAAGTACCAAAATTATTTTCTAAGACCATATAAAAAATCCTTGATCTGGCCTCTTCAGGCAATGACTTCAGAAACTCCCCCAAGTACTCCTCTAACTCCATTCTTCTATTTGGCAAAGGAAGCCCTGCATTATTTCCTTCATCAGTACTTTCACTTCATAGATTCATCTTGGGTGTCTAGGATACAACAGCTGTTGAGGTATCAACTGAGTTGTGGTTATATTTTTGACTCCTCCACTGTGTTTTTGTCTAGTGTCTCATTTGATGCATGAACTGCCTGCATGCTTGGCTACAAACTCCTCTTGCTGTGGATCATTTCAAGTTGATCAATGGGTGCTTCTAAGTCCAAATATAAGTCCTACACCTCACTGGTTAGCTGATGTCATATGTCTTTAAGTGCCTGAAGAACCACAGAACCTGTAATTACAAATAAAATTGCTTAATTTGAGAGAAAAAAAGCCTGTTAGTGCCCATGATTGTCAATGATTTAATCTGACTTGAGTACTGGAGCACATTAACCAGTTTGTGTAACTACTTTTGGATACCATATTGTGTGTGGAGGCTATCCAGTATCCATGTACCCATGAGATTTCTTCACCGTTATGATTCTCTTCTTAATATTTCACATTATTTTTCATATTTATGAAGAATGGAGGGGTTAGCCAAAATGAGACTCAGTCCTGATGTGAAGGTCAACCCCCCACCCTATCACATCAAAAGCAAGAGCAGAAATTGTTGTTGTAGTAAACCTATAGAGTATATGCTGCTGAAACAAATAATGCTGGTAATGTCTGCCACATACCTCTCAATCTCTGACAGCAAGAAATCTGGACAAAGCCATAGAAAAAGTGGGACAAAGGCCTAAAAGTAAGGAATTTGTTTTAAATATTGTTCTTACAAACTTAGAAAGTTGATAGAATAACAGGTTTTGCATTAGCATGAATTTTCAGAAAAGATATGAAGCCTGAAACTCAAATGTCTGTCATTATTTTCTAACTTTAGTCTTTTATGATTTGCCACTAATTTGCCGGAAAACCACAATTTTTTGAAAGCTGGACCAAAATATGAGGCAAAAACCTGGGCAGTTGAGAGGTATGCCACCTTTATGCCATACTTATGGCTCTTCCAACTGTTTGAATTATTTATCTCTTTAATATACAAATGTTCAATATTCTTATATTTATATTTATGTTTTTTTAATTTAGTAAATGACACCCAAAAATTCCGTTGACATAGGCAAAATGGTTAGATAAACTTAATGTTTAAACACTGTAATGGTTGGCAATCAGTCTACGGGCACTTTAGGCTAGGATCTTATAGTTAATCAGACCTACCCCCTTTGTGTAAACAGATACCTGCGGTTTTAGTCTTTCCCTTTTTGTGTGTGCAAGGCAAGGCTATGTCCCCCTTGTTGTCCTGCTGCTGCAGAAGTTCTCATATGGGAAGTATTTGTGATCATATCAGGGAGCAGAAAACAATTTGCAGAAATCACCCCCACATCACCTGTCCAAAATATGTTAGTGTAAATAGGACCATCCACCCCATAGATTTGCATGGTGGAAAGCACACACCCAGGACAAAACCAACTGACCCAAACAGAACCAGGCTATGAGTCTGTGACCCAACACAAAAAAAAAATGCCAAAACTAAGTAAAGATAAACATTGTAACTCACAACTGTGAGAAAATAACACGTATTTCCTGAGGAAAATGTAAACCTTTCGTAAGTGTCATACTGTTTCAGATGGATGATAGCATCTAATATATGCTTTGATGTGGGAATCATCCACTTTACAAATACTTTTGCTTGTTTATTTATTTTTTGTGGAAACCCTGACCTGGGCACACAACCAGGATTGTCATTCTGTCAGTCATTGACTCCAGAGCCCTATCACACAGGGGAATGTAAACCACCAGCACCTTTTAACCTTTGCCATTTATAGCTTAATGTATAACAAATCGATTTTCACTTTTACAACCACCACATATGCAGACATGAAATGTACCAGTCATCCACATGAAAAAAAGATTTCATTCACCAGCTTGAACAACTACAGCTGATTGTAGAAAGTAGTGTTCCATATCACTATACTACCAACAGGTCTATGTGAGCAAACAATGTACTATATGGTAAAGGATAACTCAAGGAAAGATTTTAAACTCTTCTTCAATGTAAAAACATAAACCAAAGCATAAATATGGAACAGACCTAAACTGCAATCTGTTACTTAGGTGAAGAAGGAAAAAGATACATATCTGTTTCTCAAGTGCATTGACCATATCTGTCTACAGAACAAATAAATGAGTTTGCAGGTTTCTGTTATACAGTGCTACAATACCGATATGAGAAATAGTTTTTACTTAACGGGCAAACTACCCATGTCATTGGTGAACAGCTCCATCGATCCATTGATCAGTTGCTGATGTGGGTTTGTCTGTAAGCCAATCATCATATATATATATATATATATATATATATATATATATATATATATATATATATATATATATATATGTGTGTGTGTGTGTGTGTGTGTGTGTGTGTGTGTTTGTGTGTATATCTTTTTATATTTTTCTTGAGGTAGATATAGATATATTTATAAAATATTTATAAATCAGTATAACTAAAACAAAAACCCAGTATACAGAATGAAGTGAACATACATACCATCAAAACACAGACCAGTGAATACTGTAATAACTCAGTAAAAAAGAAAAATCTCAATTGGGCAAGCTCTCCACCCCCAACATTAAATATGCCAACTCCATAGTCTCTTAAAGAAGACAGAAATTTCCCTTAAAATGAAATCACTGTCAGTACAGACACAAAACTGTATAGGCAATGATTTTACAAAGCAAACAAAAAGTACAAAACATACATGCCCCACTGGACCACCCTGTTCATATGTGTTAATCCCAACCCTACTCCCGTGCTTAATAACAACCTAGCACATTACATTGCTAAAAATCCTTTCCCTAGCAGAAATTCTACACGAAAAAATGACACAGAACACACACATGGCAGCCAAAATGCATGATTCTAAGTCTATCCCCTTACCTGGCCTTTAATCTTAACCTGGAACACTTGCACATACATACTAACTACAGTAATGCAGTCTTGCACATTTTCACAACCATTAAATTTTCAATCATTCAATTTCCTGCACACTTCTATTTATCTGACATTATGTAAACCTTTAATTCATGCACATTAGATTCACACAAATGTGCAGTCAGTCATTTATGCAGTCACCTTTATTACACCCACAGAAACTTTTGTCAAATGAGTATATGACTTTTTGAATTACACCTATATATAATGGATCTAGTGACATTTGTTGAATCAACATTATGTCAGCATACTATTGTGGAAACACACAGGTCAACACACTTCTGTTCCTGCATTAAGGTTACTCCTCGGAACATGTAGAGTTGCAAAACAGTGTTTTTTGCAGGGGTAAGCCCCCTGCACCCTCACACCTTCTGCTAGTACTAACAACAGGATTGCACAATCCTCATGGAAAGGGCTTATTCCCCAACCCCATAGG
This sequence comes from Protopterus annectens, assembly GCF_019279795.1. Taxonomy (NCBI): domain Eukaryota; kingdom Metazoa; phylum Chordata; order Ceratodontiformes; family Protopteridae; genus Protopterus; species Protopterus annectens. The sequence continues at coordinate 399,163,169 of NC_056749.1, forward strand.
TTTGTCTGTTATCACACAACAGTCAATTTCGATTTTTCCTACCCTTACCCAGTAGTAGGTAAACCACACACATATCTATATGTATATCTATATATATCTATATCTATATATATATATATATATATATATATATATATATATATATATATATATATATATATATTTATTTATATATATGTATAGAGACAGACATTTGTATGTATATACACATAGTTAGATAGAGATGCATACATACATATATACATAAATAGATAAATGCAGATAGATGTATAGACATAGTAAATTGCAACCTACACAGACACATACACAGGCTTGAGACAGTGCAGTAATGCCGCTGCACTACCACCTTTACCAAATAGTCACTGTTAGCATTTCAAATGGCATGAGAGTGTGCAGCAGGAATGGCACCACTGCTTCTGTTTCACAACCATGTTATTATCTCGGATAGCCAGCTACTTATTATGAATAGGACATATTCTGGTTATTCCAGTATTCCAGGAGCATAGCTCCTACCGCATATGGGTGTCTTCATTGGAACATCACCAATCACTGTCTGTATGCCACAGAAACAACAACCAGTCAGTCAGTAATCCATACTAGAGATAATATTGCAGATGCTAGTATAAATACAGTAATATGTACCAGAGGGCACAGTGTGCTGACTCCATTCATGTCACATCAATTGTAAGTCATGTGCATCCTGACATTACCTGTCTCTCCACATGTGGTAGCACTGTCCCCACAACATTCCGTACTGATGGCTTTAGACAACTGGTAGCCAGTGCTGGCCCAAATGTTCACTCTTGAGGAACCATCAGACCATGTTTCATTGCCAAACAACATATTACAGAAAAGCAGAAAATGACCCACAAAGAGTCAAGCTTCTTTCATGCCCTAAGCTGGTGCCTCACCAGCCTGTCATTATATTTCACATTATTGTAGCGGTATGGGCCTTCTTTCTTCTGAAACATCCAATAGTTGATACATTTGATGTAACATCCAATGTCTGTGTATACATATGAAATTTGTCCATCTGTTCCTGCTTTTTGAGGCTGGCTACAGCTGCTGCTGTTGTAATTTCCATAGCTGTGATACTTGGAATGATAAAAGGATATCATTCATGGCATATTTTGCAGCATTGCAGTAATGACCACCTTGTTCTTAGTATGTACGTCATGCTACTTGTCCCTTGCATGCCTTGAATTGCGGTGTTCTGCTTGTGGTACTTTTCAGCTAGGTAACAGGTTTGTCACCACTGTTTTTGGATGGTGTACTCCACAGTACTATTATAGATGTTTAAGACTTGTATGCTACCTTTGGCCATGCTTTCCTGCGTGCACAGTTGCTGTGTATTGCTCACAAATGCTGCCTTTATCACGTCATGATTCAACATAATAAATGTCCTTTTGAAAGCCATTCTACATTATTTCTTGTAATTTCTTCTGAGCCACTTAAGTGTAGTTTTATGAAGGGAAATAAATAACACATTCACATGTGTGTTAGCCTCATTACTGTGGAAGCAACCAGGCACCAACTAATGCTCTCACTTTGCACCCTGTAAGATAATTTGTTTGCATCATCAGTTACAATACAATTTCTCTAAATGGCTATAGGATGTCCAAGAATCATCTTTGTTTAAACTATTGCAGAATGCTTTCAAGCTGTAGAACACCAAATTGGGGTTGGTCTGATACTGACATTCTTCATACCAGACCTCCATATATCTATCCTTCATTACTCTGGATGTACTTATTAAAACAAGGTTAGTTTGCCTGGGTGCATTGGTAAATAATTCTTATCAGTCTACATCACACTCTTTCCTGAAAAAGAAAAGTGTACTTAAATGGCACTACTGTTAGTTATGTCTTTATTTTACATTAATTGATTTTCTGATTACCCATGCTGTCGTTATATGGACATGGTAATGCCAGAGTCTGTCCCAACAGCCAGTGGGTGTAAGGCTTTAAAGCTGTATGTGGAGAGAGTGCATATCTATCACAGATTACACTCAGTCACTAATACACTGAATGTGCACTTACAGACAGTTTGGAATACCACCAGTCAACTAGCATGTTCTTGGGAAGTATAAATAAACCAGAGCACCCAAAGAAAACCCATGTAGAAACAAGCAGGACCTTCAGACTCCATATAGAAGGTAACCCAGTTGAGAATCAAACTGGCAAACATCTTGATGTGAAGTGACAAAATTACGTGCTGCACCACTGTGATGCCCCTCTTTACATCTACTGAATATTCAAAACTTGTATCAGTTATTTTAAGAGGCAAATCAGATGTTTTATAAACCTGAAAATAAATTATGCATATTTATTTCTTATTTCTTAATAAAAAACACTTTTATTATATAGTCATGATATGTCACAGCAAACATAGTGCGTTAAGATATGTAGGCCTTTTTGTTATTTTTGCTTGAAGTTTTGTGTCATGGTCTGTTAAAATGACACTATCAGTTACCACTATCCATTACCCTCTTTTGTGCATTTTATTATTTACTAAAATATTTAAAGTGAACAGTGTTTGGTAGGTAGGTGTTTGTTTTTCAGTAATAATGGGAACCATAGGACATTTTTTTTCAGTAACCTTAGAAATCACTGGCATATAGATAAGTCATTTTTACCATGAAAATACTGCCCTAACAATGCGATTTGTTCCACTTTAAAATAATGTTTGAAGGTAAGCACTATTAAGTGCTTGTTATGACTGGCAAGTATGTTCACTTAAAGGCATATATAACTATGTATCTTTTAGTTCCTGTGTTTGCTTGCCTAGTATACTTACTGTGTTTCTATGCTTTATTGCCTGTATCTGTCTATCCGGCTTTATTTTCATTTTATTCTTCCAAACAGTCTCTTTCCTAGATAATTTCATCTGGTTTTGACTCACTTCCTTTACAGAAGGGATGTAATTTTTTAATGTGTTACCGAAGAACAGACTTCCAGGTGACACTCCACTGTGGTATGGTTATTGCATTTTTTGTCCTTTCGATATTATAACATCTTATCAATTTAATGTATGCTCTTCTCAAGCCTTTCCCACTGTTAGACATGAACTTCTCCACCATTACAGTTACTTGAAGCAATGTGGTGGTTATTTCTGTGCTAATCTGTACTGTACTGTACTAAACTGGTCAAATAAAATACTTAATGAAGGGTTGGGGTGGGATCATTCTCATTTAATGGGCTTCAAGATTCAAAATGCCACAGATATCTTGTTAGTCTTTGCCTATGCTGAATTTTCAAGTTTTGTCACTAGACATGTAAAATATTCATTAATTAGGAAATGTAAATACTGGGTTCCACTTATTGAGCTATACAAATCAGGCTAGATTGATTTCAGGTCTATATTAATTCATCAAATGACCACATTGTTGAACGTCATTTCAACGGAAATGCCATTCATCAATCCTGCCATGTGGTGGGCTGCATCCTCCCACTTGCTAATTATATATAACAAATCCAAGAACGGACTACACTGGGGAAAGGGCAAATTTTCTGATCCCTACCATAATGCAATCTCAGTCAGAACGGTTCAACGAATGACATTTCTGATTAAATGCTGTTCGACAATGTGGCCTTTCAGTGAATTAATAGAGACCCCTTGATTTCCTATGATAACCTTCCATCAGAGTATCTCAAGACTGCTGTCTGAGCTGTTTCCTATACATTCACAATTCTTATCAACAGAGCCATAAAAGAAGGTTGTTTCCTTTTATGCCAGAAACATGAGCTTATTTTTATGTTACACGAAGGTAGTCAGTCCATTGTATTTAATACTATTGTCCTACAGTTCTTGTTTCCCTACTGTCCAAAGGTTTTATCCAAGTGTATCTGTATAAAACAATTGTGAAGTATTTTTGTGTATCTCTAATTTTTTTTGTGTATCTCTAATTTTATTTATTTGCATTAGGTAGCGTATTTATCTGCATGTAAATGAAAGTGTAACGTTTTCCTCTGTGGAGCTTTTCTCCCCGGGCCTCCGCTGAAAATGGACATGTATCCAGTCGGACCATCCCGGTCAACAAATGTAAAATAAATAAAAATAAATAAATTTATAAAAATCTAAAATATTCTAAATTATCATCTGATCTGTTCCAACATAATCTTAAACAAACAACATTATTTTAGACCATATTATGGGAGTGACATCACTCTCTTTCTTTTTCATAGAATAAATCTGAAGTCACCTAGACAAAGGTGATATCAGTAGAACTGTACACATAGACTTTTACAAAACCTTTGACACTGTTTGACACAGCAGGCTTATCAATATTTTAAACAATCTGGGCCTTAACATCTAGTACTGTAACATGGGTCTCTCTATTTCTGATCAAAACAGACTTTTAGATGTAATCATTTTATTTCCTGTTTTTCTCCCGGTATACATAAATGTGCCACAGGGATTCATGCTAGGCCCATGTCTATTCACAGCATATGTGAAGAACATGGCTAACAAATGTGGAGGAGCAAGGCTAATACACTCATATGTGACTCAATTGTTCTCATAGATATTCCCATGGATATCATTATCTCTTAGCTTCAAATGGTTTCCTCTCCATTGAGGATTGTTTAAATAGTATGGGCCTATACCCAGTTTAGTTAACTGCTGAATTATTTATGTATTTATTTATTTACTTGCAATCATGTTTAATACCAATCCTTCCTCTAATCAGCCCCCAGCTGCTTCACCCATTTCTGTTCCTAACAACTCTGAGAATCTGATTACTTCTCAACACTCCGCAGTCATTGAAAGGTTTAGCTTCATAGAATTCTTCAGATTCACTCAAGATCCTCAGTTTTTATTGTACCTGCACATTAAAAATGCCATCATTAAAGCCAACTTAAAACTGAAGAATATGTATAAGGCAACACATTTCTTATGGTTGTAACCTCTGTAGAGAACTTCTGTCTCCTCATACATTTTATGTATTCTTCCCATCTTCCAACAGGGACCTCGCACACTTTTCAACAAAGTCTCAAACAAGACTACAAATGTAGTTTGGGACAAACTAAGTTGCCCCAGTCCCACAAATAAGGGTAAAGGGGTGTGGGGAGGGTATAGAGGTAGAAATTAATGTGAGGATTTGTAGTTGGCTAGGATAGCGGGATTGTGGTGGTGAAAGGGAGAGGTGAAAGGAAGTGAGGTAGGGGAAGGAGGGGACTTTTGTCAGGATTAAGTGTTAGAGTTTAAAGGAAGGAGGCACATTTGGCATGAGTTGGTGGTGCAGTAACAACTAGCTTATGTCAAGACGACCTGTAGGTATTGTGGATGCAGGTAAGCCTTGGATGGTGGGGAGAGAAGGGGTTAAATTAACTGGGCTAGTTCCCTCCTCCCCCTTTTGGTGTTTCTCTGTAATGATTAATTTAATGTGGGGATGGAGATTGGGAATATGGGTTGGGGGACAGGACTTACTAGCAGGGAAGGGTGAAAGGATTACTGAGAGCAGAGTGCGTGTAGGTGAATGGTTGGGGGGTAGTGTTTGTGTGAGTGTGGTGCTCAGCTTAACTGGGTGCTGGTGTGATTCTCCAAGGGTCCAGTAGGCCTGGTGTTGCAGTGGGTGTTTCCTGGTGTTCTGGAGTGTCTCCATTTGTTTCACGGTGGAGGTGCTTCCTGGTGGTCCGGTGGTGGCTCCGGTTGGGTGGTAGGGCCAGACGTGGTGGTTGGGGTCTTTGTGGTCATTCAGTGCTGTTGAGGTTGCTCCCTGTCGTCTGGGTGTCTTCAGTGGATTAGTCGGGCTCATTGGGCCTTCTTCCTGGTTGGGCCATGCGGTCGGGTAATATCTGTGTGGGTAGGCTGGGCCTGTCATTGCCTCCTTCCCATTTGGGGCCATGCGGTTAGTTAGGATCCATGTGGGTGGGCTGGGTAATCCATCAGGAAAAAAAAAAAAAAGGAAAAGTGTTCTCCTGGTGGTCGTGGTAGGCTGTGGAGGGAGTCCATTGCCGTAATCCAGTCCCATTAGCATTGGGAGTAGTGACGGATGATCTTGTCATGCTCCCTGGTGGGTTTGTGGGCTTCTGTGTCCTTTCTCTGGTCGCCGGTATCATTCCTCGGTTTTTCCGTGCATGATGGATGATGGTCGCGGTCATTGTGGTTGTCCCCGCATCCTTTCTTCGGTGGTGGTAGTGGTGGGAAATCCTTTTCATTCTCCCTGGTGGTTTCATGGGTAGCTGCTGCCGTTTTTGTGGCCATTGGGTCCGGGCGCAGGTTCACGCATGTGCACTGCCATTCTTGGCCATTACCTCTCGTGGGGATAAGGACTGTCGTTCCGGGAGAAAAGGATAAGTGTTACAGGCTAGGTTGTGGTTTAATGGTGCTAGTATTGTGTGGCTGGTATGTAGGTAGAAGATAGATGCACAGGATTATTTATTTATTTTTAAATATATATATATATATATATATATATATATATATATATATATATATATATATAGATAGATAGATATGGGGAGGGATATTTATAGACAGGTGGTGAAATTCTACTGTTAGGAAGGGGTTGGTAGCTGTAGGGAAGTGTGTGGCTGATAGCTGTAGGGAGTGTATGGCTAATTGGGTGTGCAGGTGAAGTGTGTGCCAGGCAGGGGCATATTTTAATGTACGGGGGAAATATAAGTGCATTAGTTAGTGATTACACTGTATGATAAGCAGGTAAGCTATGCAAGGGGTGGTTTTTGGCTGCAGAGTATAGGTAAGTAGGGGAGTTGTCAGAGTGTGGTAGGGCAAGGCAACATAGGGGTTGGGGAGGAGTAGGACAGTCAGGTTTGTGGAACAGTTTTAACATTGTGTTTCTTCTTTACAGATGGCTGACTTACCAGAAATAAGACAGTGATGGCAAGCTATTGTGGCCCAAGCAGAGGAGTTGTTCCAGGAGGCGGCAACATCTGAGGTGGTACAGGAACCAGAACAGACTTCGGGTCGGAAGAGGTGGCGCACCTCAGTGAGAACCCCAGCTCGAGGGAAAAAGCAACAGGCATTGAAGCAGGAGGTGGCAGTGGATACACTGGTTCCCAGTACATCTCAAGATGAAGGTGCAGGTAATGGTTTTACTATGGCAGTATTGTCTGGGGAGCTAGGGGTTGAGGATTGTGGTGGGGGGAGGGATGACAAAGACTTGTCAGTTGGGGACATTGGGGTGGTTTGCAAGTGATAGAGGAGGTTCAGAGGCAACTAGCACAGGGTGCCAGGTACCCGGTTGGAGATGCAACAGGGGTGGCTGTTGGTTCCGGGGACAGTTCGGTCTTGGACTTGAAGGTAGGCTCTGACTTTGGGCTGTGGCCAGGGGACTGTTTGGCTACCCAGTCTTTGGGACAGGGGACAGGAGCGGTTTTCCTGACTCCGCGCATTCCTGGCTCGGTTAAGAAAAAAATTTGGAAAGGAGAGTATGTGGATTTGTTTGAGCTGATCGATCTGGAATGGGTCCAATGGCTAGTGGAAGCAGAGTCCTCTAATAGCAAGGACTTGTTGGTGTTCTAGTGGCATTGGGAAGACAGAGGGTAGGTAAGCTTCGCCCTAGGACATGGGATAATTGGGTGGTTGGCTTTATTTATTTTATGGCAGTGCAGCTGTAAAAGGACGGGTCTTTGGCCCTGCTGCTTCTAAGTTATTTCCTTACCATTCTTGAGGCACAATGGTTAAGGCCGGGTAATGCATGGCTTTGGTACGATCAGCGTTTCTGCAAATGGAAGGCTGTGGACCAGTCACTCCATTGGGAGGTGCGTCATCCAGATTTATGGTTGGCTACGATGGTGGATAGTTATGGTGGCTTTAACAGAAGGGTGAGTGGGGCAGAAGCAGCGGGTGTGTATTGGTCTTTTAATAGTGGTTCCTGTTCATGGGTGTGGTGCAAATTTGCACATGTTTGTTCAAGATGTGGAGGGAATCATTCAGCCTTTGGCTGTAGTCGGCAAGACCTGTCCACCTGGAACTCCAATTTTATGGGTCGTGATGGTGGATCTGCTGGGCAAGGCTTCTCGCAAGGCTTTCAACTGGTCCGGGGTAGGGGTAGGGGTAATTTTCGAGGGTCCTGGGGATTTGGACTCGGGTTCTTTAGAGGCAATAGAGGAAGGGGTGCCATTCCCATTAAGGTGGAGGTTCTCCAGGGTATGCTTCATCGGTTTCCGGGTCTGGCCATCAAAAATGAGATAATACAAGGATTTCAGGGGCGGTTTCCTATAAAGTCCACCTTGGGAGGAGGTGGGGGGGTTGCAAGAATCTGCAATCTGTTCAAGGTAAAGAAGACATCTTGGAGGTTTTAGTGGAGAAGGAGTGTCAGGCGGTGCAGTTATTGGGTCCTTTTGACAGTCCGCCTTTCAGTACTTACCGGGTGTTGCCTTTGGGGTTGGTGCCGAAGAAACAAGCTGGGGAATTCAGATTGATACATCACTTGTCATATCTGGAAGGGAATTCAGTAAATTATTTTATTGCAGAGGAGGAGGTTTGGGTGCATTATGCTTTCTTAGATGATGCAGTGAAAGTGATTAGGGAATTGCGGGACCCATGGTTGGTTAAGGTTGACATTGAGTCGACTTTTTGATTGTTGCCTATTAGGAGTGAGAATTGGCCACTACTGGGGATACGGGTAGGTGATAAGTACTACTTCGATAAAACTATGCCTATGGGTTGTTCAATGGCATGTACAACTTTTGAGAAGGAAACTCAAAAGGCAGTGCATTATTTAGATGATGTTTTGTTGGTGGGCGAAGGAAGGGTAGGAGCACAGGAGGGGTTGCGGGAGTTTACGATTATGTGTGAGGAGTTAAGGGTACCATTGGCTCAACATAAGATGGAGGGTCTGGCAAGAGCATTAGAATTTCTAGGACTAACAGTTGATGTGGAGCGGGGACTGTTTTGCCTACCCAAGGATAAAATAAAGAGGCTTAGGTTGGCTATGTGTTTGGTGTTGGGTAAGGATAAGATTTGGATTTGTTAAGTTATGGAGTTGCTGGGGCTTTTGAATTTTGTCTGTCGAGTGGTGCACCCAGGGCAAGCTTTTTGTAGGTCAGTGGGGTATTTGTTAAAAGGGGGTCAGAGTAAACACCATTGGGTTAGGTAACCCAACTGGTGTGGGAGGACTTGGTGTTGTGGGATGGGTTTTTGCAACAATTTAATGGAATATCTTTTTAGCAGTCAGACTGGGTGGGGCAGGAGGAACTTCAGTTGTTTATGGATACAGGTGGGGGTGTTGGTATGGGGGCCTATTTTGGGGGTCGATGGTTTGCGGCTGAATGGCTGTGGGATTGGAAGGAGGTATGGAAGCGGGACGTGGCCCTTCTAGAGTTGATGCCTATATGGGCAGCTTCTGTGGTGTGGAAGGAGCATTTGAGGGACAAACGTGCAGTTTTTCACTCTGACAATATGGCTGTAGTGAGGGTATTACAAAAGAAGATGGCTAAGTCGGGTTTGTTATTGTTGGTATTACGTAAATTGGTTTTGCAGAGCCTCTTAATAAATTTTTCCTTTACAGGAGTGCATGTGCCTAGCGTAAGGAATGAAATTGCTGATAGCTTGTCCCAATTTCAGTTTTGCAGGTTTTGAGGGTTGGTTCCATGGGTGGAAGAGGTGCCAGAAACCCTGCCAGAGGAGGTGTGGAATCTTGGATCGATGTAGCCAGGTGGTTGGTATGGCATTCCTGGGCCCCTTTTACGAGGAAGGTGTGTGGTTGGGCTCTTTCTGATTTTAATCAGTTTATTTTGCAACTGCCAGAAGAGGAAGGTGTATGGTCGGAGGAATTACTATTGCGATATGTAGCTTGTGGTTGGGGGCTAGGCAAGGCTTTGCAGACAGTTAAGCTGGATTTGGCTGCAATTAGCATTTTTGCTAAGGTAGTGGGGTTGCCGGATTTCACTAAGTCTTGGACATTAGGGCGTATGTTGAGGGGTTGGGGGAGAGTGGTGGTGGAACATAGGGATATTCGATGGCCACTCATGAGGGTTATATTGAAAGTTTTGTTGAGAGGGTTAGGTTTGTTACAAGGGGGGGTCTTTGGATTACTTCATGTGGGGCGCGTTATGTACATAGTTATATTTTGGCACTTTCCGTATTTCAGAGTTGTTAGGCTCGTTATGTTGGAAGGATGTTATCATAGGGGAGGGAGAGGTTACTATTGCATTAAGGAGGAGTAAGACAGACCAGTTGGGTAGGGGATGTTTGGTGGTGCTTAAACCTGACAGGAATCATTGCCTTTGTCCAGTAATGTGGGCTAAAGAATTTATGAAGAAACGGAAGGGGAGTGTGGATCAGTTCATTTTTTGTTCAATGGATAGGAAGGTGGTGTCGAGTAGTAGATTCATAAGTTTGGTGAAGAGGGTTTTATGTTGCATGGGATGTCCTGCAGCTCACTCGTTCAGGATCGGTAGGGCTTCAGATTTAGGTAGAGAGGGTAGTTCTATTGAATTGATTAAGAGAGTGGGGAGGTGGTCTTCAAATGAATTTTTGTCATATATTAGATAAGTTGTGGTCTGATTATTAATTTTCTCTTCTTTTCTTTTAGGGAAGCACATTATCATCTTGGGGCATTCGTATATCCACTGGGAAGAGAAGCGTGCTTTAGTTAGGGATGATGGGGAAAATTTGGGTTTATCACGTTTAGGGTGGTCAGTGACTTGGCATGGTGTTAGGGGTCTTAAGTGGGATGGGTTGTTGCATGAATTTGAGAGGGCTAAACTGAAGGTGGGTTGTCCTTGTATACTAGTCATTCATTTGGGGGATAATGACTTGGGCATTTTTTCCAAAAAACAATTAGTGGATATTATTCTTCAGGATTTGATGAGATTACAGGCGTTGTACCTGGGTATGGAAATTGTGTGGTCAGAGCTGGTTCCTTGTTTGTGTTGGAGGAATGCATATAGTGATAGGGCGATTGAAAGGGTCAGAAGGTGCATCAATCAAAGGCTGGCTAGGCAGTTAAGAATTTTGGGGATGCATACCATTGACCATAGAGATTTTGGGGATGGAGAGGAGTCTTGGTACCGAACTGATGGAGTACACATTAATGACATAGGACTGGATCTTTTTAATTTGCATTTGAAGCTCTTTTTAGAGGATATGATTATGGCTTGGGTTTAGGAGGGGAAACTGCCTGGGGACCAGGCTGGTGGTGGAGAAGAGGGACAGGATTGTCCTCTTCTGTTCCCCCTCTAAAGAAGGTGGTTATTGGTTAATGGTTTGGTCTGAAGGTGAGGTGAGTAGGTATACTGCCTCTTTATGTGGGACGAGTAGGTACGCTGCCCCAGTGGAGGAGGTATCAGGGTGAGTAGGTATGCTGCCCTAAGTTAAATTCGTCCAGGGTGAGTAGTGATGCTGGCCTGAGATCATCCTTGCTGAGGAAGATAACTAATGTTGTTTTGTGTGCAAACGTTCATTGTATAATAGAGTTTAATAAAGGTTGTCGAATGGCTTTATGTATTTGGTGTGGTTATTTAAAGGAGGGAATGGAACAAATGTAGTTTGGGACAAACTAAGTTGTCCCAGTCCCACGAATGAGGGTAAAGGGTGTGGGGAGGGTATAGAGGTAGGAATTAATGTGAGGATTTGTAGTTGGATAGGATAGTGAGATTGTGGTGGTGAAAGGGTTAAAGAGAAAGGGAGAGGTGAAAGGAAGTTAGGTAGGGGAAGGAGGGACTTCTGTCAGGATTAAGTGTTAGGTTTTAAAGGAAGTAGACACATTTGGCATGAGCTGGTGGCCCTCCCACCCTCCCTTTTTGGTTATGGATGGAAGATGTGGGCAATTTGAGGTGGAGAAGATGGACAGGATTGTCCTCTTCTGTTCCCCCTCTAAAGAAGGTGGTTAATGGTTAATGGTTTGGTCTGGAGGTGAGGTGAGTAGGTACGCTGCCTCTTTATGTGGGATGAGTAGGTAAGCTGCCTCAGTGGAGGAGGTATCAGGGTGAGTAGGTATGCTGCCCTGAGGTAAATTCATCCAGGGTGAGTAGTGATGCTGCCCTGAGATCATCATTGCTGAGGAAGATAACTAATGTTGTTTTGTGTGTATAAGTTCATTGTATAATAGAGTTTAATAAAGGTTGTTAAATGGCTTTATATGTTTGGCGTGGTTATTTAAAGGGAGGACGGGATAATAGAGTTTCAAAACTGGCTTGAGGTAATTACATCACAGTGGCTTCCTATTAGAATTCTAAGTCCTGGAATTATAAAAAGAAAAATGCAATGTCAATGGAGAACATTGATTGCTGCCATTCACTTATCTCCTTTAATGTTATTTTTTGCAAGGGGAGCCCCCTAGAACCCCATCATCCATGCTTTCTTAGATAGTCTAACTACAAGATCACAATACCTTAGATGAAGCAGACACAGCAATCTCAGACATAGTATATGTAAGACCTCATGTTTACACATTGTCTCCTTATTCCTGAACTTGTTGCAGAATTTTAAATTGCTACCAAGCCAAATGCATCAGCCGAACACATGTTTTCATCACCATCTGGTATTTTGATGCAGAGATAGAAATCCTGAGACTTGCCAAAATGAAGGCTAATGAAAATATTCTGTGTGGTGAGTTGTTAAAGATCCTGAAGGCTGAGTCTCTGGTTGAGGATTAACAACACAGAACTTGCTAGTTCATCTTTCTCCAAAGCCTCCGACACTGTGCCTCACAAGAGACAGCTGGACCATCCAAAGAAAAATCCCTGAGTCTTCCAGGGAAACATTAGGAAGGACCTTCAGAGGAACATCCAGAGCCAAGAGAGGAACCTTGGATGGCCAATATTCACACGAGCTCCTCCAGCAAAATAAATAGTGAGTAGAAAACAGTTTTAAGAATTCTGGACAAATCCAAAAATAATGCTGATGCAGAAATTGATTACAATCTCCAGCAACAACAAAGAAGAGTCGAAAGGCTGGTTGAGTTTTCCTGCTGTTTAAACATCTTGGGCTGCAGGTGCACCCCCCCCTTTCCAAACTTGAATAAGTACTATTGCTGAAGTGCAATTCCATTGAAAATATTACAAAGGCTTTTCTGCAAGCACGGCTTTTCTTCAAATTAAACGCAATGTATGTCTTAACTTTCAACATAAAGACTTAATGTTAATGCCTTTATATACTGAGTTTTTTTTGTTTAAAGCATGCACACTTGCAGAGGCCTGTCTAGCTAGCCCAGTTTTCCTAACTCCAATCCTGTAAGACCCCATTTCAGACTCTAGTTGATGAGACACTGCTGGGTTCTGTACCTCTCTCTGAGTAGCAAGGCAAAATTTTAAATTTTTATCTATGCCTTTTATATCCAACTGTGCTTTTTTCCCCAGTTTCATCTGTGACCAGTCAATATTAGACTATTTTTGTATGGTAATAGCTATCCACTTCCAAACTAAACTGCACTACCCCAGAATTAGTAACACCAGAAATAATTAACTTCTGCTAGTTTAGATCCCCCCTTGAACTGTACTGCCATTTACTTAACTGCAGTTCATCTATTCTCTTGGTACTCTCTCCATATCACTTACCTACAGTTTGAGTCAATTGATTGCTTGTTTTTGTTTGAATTACCCATCTTCCAGAAACTGGTTGAGAGACCTGTCAATCACTACCACAGGACTCCTCCTGCAATTAGTCCCTACCCTCCTCCCCCACTAGGAATGCATAGGGCAGAAGTTATATAAAGGCCTGTATTCTCTGTTATCTGATTGTTTTCCAGCTCACAACCCCTCCTAAGAGCAGCTAACAGGTCTTTGGCCACTTTGCTCTTCACCCTCCCCCAACTCCCACCCACCCCCAGTGGTCCTGCCTTTATTAAAACAAACCCCTCCCATCATTTTTACCACCAACCACAACACTACTCCCAACTCTAAATCAACCATCTTCCCACTACTACCCCTCCTCTTCTGCTAACATGAATAAGCATACCATACTTATACTCTTTGCATACCCTCTCCTTGCATATCTTACATCTTACCAAAAATCCATTATACCCACACTCAAGCACTTCCACTGTACAACTATTCACTCCATCACTCATGACTCACCCTCACCCTGCTCCTCTCCCACCAACTCAAGAACCATCCCTGTACATTCCCCACATATTCTATCAACTAAAATACTAAAACTAAATGCATCCCTACAAGTTAACAAAATAACCCTCCCACCATATCTGTTACCGACTGCATTCAGTCATAAAGTTTCCCTAAAATCCAAACTCTTTCACAAACTGATAAAACTAATAACCTCATGCATATCAAAACTTACCCTCAGTGGAGACATCCACCCTAACCCTGGCCCCTCCATCTCCAACCCCACTTCTAATAATCAGACTAACAACCACATCTCCCAAATCCCAGCCAGTAGAAAACCAAATGACCTCCTTCTGCTAAGCCTAAATATCAGAAGTATAGCCAACAAAGTTCGCGAACTCCATGCCACCATAGACTTATACTCCCCAGGTATAATCATCCTGACAGAAACCTGGCTAAAACCTCACATTACCAGTGAGCAAATCCTCCCTAATGGTTACAACATAGTAAGACTAGACCGACTAAACAAGAAAGGAGGTGGTATAGCTATAATATTTAAACAGCATCTAAACATCCATATTCTAAACTCATCAGCTCCCCAAATTGCCAATGAAAAAATAATATATACCAACCTGAAAATAAACCAAAATAAAACCATCAACATAATAGGATGCTACTTCCCACCTTGCCAAAATATCCCTCCACTAGAAAACCTCCTCAGCTGGACTACCCACCATCTCCCTCAAGAGACCATAATTTTAGGTGACTTCAATATTGATTGGCAATCCTGTTGTGGCAACCATCCAACCCAGCATCTAAACCTTCATGGCTTCACCCAACTAGTCCAGTCACCAACCAGAATAAATAAAAACTCCAACAAGCACACTACCCTGGATTGGATACTAGTCAGCAAGATTCCCCAATCCTATATAGCAGTCTGCCTATCAGATAGCCTCAGTGATCATTCCCCAACATTCCTACTCAAAAAAACACCTATACCAAGTTAAACATGTCATCTACCATCAAATACATAAAAAACTGCACTTTAACTCAATCACATTCATCTCATCCCTCAAAGAATGTAAATGGCACTCTCTAAATTACCTCAGCCTAGATGACGCAGTCCAATTTTTCAATACTACCTTCCTAAGCATCCTAAATAACCATGCCCCCATAAGACTTATCAGAACCAAATCCCAACCCTTCCCATGGCTACAGAAAACCATTATGTCAGAAATGAAAAACCGAGATAAAGCCTGGGAACACTGGCGCAAAACCAAAACCTGCTCAGCTAGACAGAAATTCCTAGACCTACGCAATAGAGTTAAAAAGCTAATAAAGGAGGACAAAATCCAATACTACCAGTCTGCCCTCAACTCCTCCCAACACAACCCCAAACAATTCTGGACCTCCATAAACTCCATCCTCCACCCAGGTAAAATCAATACCCCTACACCTAACATTCCTCACTCCTCAGAAAATATTGCTACCTCACTCAACACACACTTCACACAAACTGTACTATCACTAGCTAGACAACGCAACCCCCTCCCCTACACCCCACACCTTCATCCAGTAATCTCCCCACACTTTTCTCATTTTCTCCCATTCCTACCTCCAACATAAGAGAACTCTTAACTAAACTTAAACCCACAAAATTAGCAGTAGACAACCTCACAAGTGAATTCCTACAAATTACAGCTGACACCCTAGCCTACCCAGTATCCATCTTGATTAACCGATCTCTGTCAGAATGCTACATCCCTACACTATTAAAAATATCACACATCATTCCCCTTCACAAAGGCGGCCCCTTCACAGAACTAACCAACTACCACCCCATAGCGATTCTATCTCCACTCTCCAAAATACTAGAGAGATGCATTCACTCTCAAATCTCAGACTACCTCCTTACTAACAACCTCCTTTCTAATACTCAACATGATTTCCAACCAAACCATAGCACTACCACTGCCTTACTCTCTTTTACTAACACTATCCACCATAAAAACAATGGCCATCTCTCCTCTGCTACTTTCCTAGACCTATCTAAAGCATTTGACATGGTCCCACACAAACAACCCCTCTCTGTACTCAATAACCTATCCTTTTCTCAATCAGTCACCAACTGGTTTCAAAGTTACCTGTCTGACTGCAAGCAACCTGTTGTATGGCAAAATTACATATCTCCCCAACTACCTGTATCTATTGGTGTTCCCCAAGGATCAATCCTTGGACCCCTCCTCTTCTCTGTTTTCACCAATAATCTAGCCTCTGCCACCAAACACGGCACACTCATACAATATGCAGATGACTCTACCATCATCTGCTCAGCCCAGTCTCTACCCAAACTGCAAAAGGTCCTCTGTTGAAACTTGGCTATCCGATGCCCAGTTAATACTCAACCCAAACAAAACTAAACTCCTCATGTTTGAACCCACCAAACATACTCAAAACAACTCTCACTTTAACATCACAGCAAAAGACAACACCACTATCCACCCAACAGATAACACCAAATTGCTAGGAGTTGAAATAGACAACAATCTCAAATTTGACATTCACATATCCATGTCCATAAACAAAGTCCACCAAAAACTAGGAGCCTTATACAGAAATAAGCAACTCCTCACCAAAGCAGCTAGGATTTCAGTTGCAAATTTGCACCTTATCTCCAAAGTACTTTATGCCTCTCCAATATATACCAACCTAAGGCAAAGCAATCTAAATAAACTCAAGACCTGCTGCAACAAAATCACCAAATTCACCACCGGGGCATCCTACCTCAGTCACCACTGTCTCTCACTTACTGAACTAGGCTGGCTAGAACTCCCTCACCTCCTTCAGTGGTATCAACTTGCATTCACCCACAAACTGGTTAACCATCCTCTAAAGGTCCCATCGCTCCAGTATCTACTCCAACCCTATCTCACCACCAGACCACTATGATCCAGCAACAAAAATCAATTACAGGTTACTAGAGCCAGTAACACTGCTGGCGAAGCACTATTCTCCAGTGCTATAGCCAAATTAAGGAACACCCTCCCCCCCACAATAACCTCTCTACCATCATGCACCCACTTCAAAGCTTTACTTAATGCGCACCTAAAAACATGCTGGCTATGCCCTTGTAACTCTCCCCTCTAGCTTCTCCCACTCCATCTACCCTCTACCTCTCTTCCACCCCACAAACTACCTTTGATTACAGCAAGCTCTGATACTTCCATGCCTATCTACTTATTATATGGCAGTAACTTCTTATTGTAACAATTGTTAATATTTGCAATGACTTTGTGGATAGAACAGATGCTAGTTATCTACTGAATGTACTATATTCTTTATCTGTAACTATGTTTGTAATATTTTAATTGCTAGTATTCTTCATCTGTAACTATGTCTGTAATATTTTAATTTGTGGAGCTTTTCTCCCTGGGCCTCCGCTGAAAATAGACCTGCGTCCAGTCGGACATTCCCGGTCAACAAATATAAATAAATAAATAAATCTGGCTATTGCTTAGATTTTCCCTTGCTCACAAACTCTTGTGTTCCCATTACTGTTCTTTCTAACTGATTCTATTTCATGGGGGGCACTCTCCTTGTGATCTCATCTTAGGCCATCTGTCACCCACTAAGCTGGCACGCCCATGTTTAAAAACATATATGGTAATTCCAGGTATCCTAAAAGTACTTTCAAAGAAAAACTGAAAGATCACCCTCAAAACAAAATGGACCTGCAACTGTGCTCTAATCTAAGTCCATTTTTTCTTCTAATCAGTGCATAATATCCTGTTTTGTCCATCTTCATTCTGCATTATTTCTTTTGTACAATATAAACTTGTTTTCAATAATTTATTACTTTATTTTATTTTACATTTGGTTACTGGGAAAGTCCATCTGGACACAAGTCCTTTTCCAGAGGAGGCCCGGGGAGAAAAGCTCCACATACAAAAACATAACATAGTACAATAAAAGCATTTTACATTGCAAAATAAAATAAAGCTACATAGTGTTGACGTAAATCAAATTATGTACATGAAATATAAAAGACATTATACATTGCGCAATAGAATAAAGCTAACATAGTGTTGACATAAATCAAATTATGTACATGAAGTATAAAAGACATTTTAGTTTGCACAATAGAATAAAGATAACATAATGTTGACGTAATTCAAATTATGTAGATGAAGTATTGAAGTATGTTATTGTATCAAAGTATATCAAATTATGTATATACACATATACTAATATTTTTGGTTTACAAAAAAGAAGTAGGATGCTGATGAGTGAGAAAAGGAATAAATACTAGTCAAGTGAAGAGGTAAGAACAGAACTATTTTAAAAGAGGTTAGAGAGATGTAAAGCAGTTACTATATATGAAGAATTAAAGAAGCACATGTCAGATGCCTGGACGTAATGATTACTGTTGGGTGAAGACAAGGGGGGGTGTTAGATTAGCCTAGGCTGACACAATTACAGAGCCATGAATCATTCAGGTGTATTGTTAGAGCTTGTTTTAAATTTTGATAGGGAGGATGTGGCTGAGATATCAGTGGGCAAGGCATTCCATGTTTTAGCAATGAAATTTGAATAGAGGGATGCTACAGCTGTATTGGTGGCATTAGTTATTTCAAGGAGGAATTTCTTACTGGAGTGAAGGACCCTTTTACTAGAGTAGGGATGTAATAAATTTTGTAGTGCTGGGTTTTTTTAGGGTGGTATAGAATCTTGTGGGCTAGTGTGAGTTGATTATAAAGTAGGAGTCTAGGAGATGAGGAAGTTCAAGCCAGTTTAGTTGTTTAAGGGCTAAGCAGTGGTGTGATCTATACGGGGTTTCAGTGGCAAACTTAATTTTATTGTAGTAGGTATCTAGTTTTGTTATATCTGATTTTCTAAGATTGTTGAGGAGTGGGGAGGAATAGAGAAGTGTAGAGATGAGATGTGTTTGTGCTATAGTGGCCTTAGTGTTTTTTTTGAGAAATTGTTTATTTCTGTATAGAACACCCAATTTTTTATGCCCCTTCTTTATGGTAAGGGAGATATGGATATCAAAGTTCATGTTGTAGTCATTCTCAACCCCCAGTAGTTTGGTGTGAGTGACAGGGGAGATAGTTGTTTTAGTATTGGATGTGATATTAAATGTGAGAGTGGAAGACGTGTGTCATGTGGGGTGGAGGATCATGAGTTTTGTATTATTGGGATTCAATATTAGTTGGGTGTTGGTAAGCCAAGTTTCAACAGAGAGAGAGAAAGCTTGGGTTTGTAGCCTCAGCTCTTGGAGGGAAGAAGAAGCACAGATTAGTGTGGAGTCATCTGTGTATTGGATGACTGATGCATGTACTGTGAAGATATGAAGTTTGTTAGTGAAGATGCAGAACAGTAGAGGTTCATGTATCAAGCCTTGGGGGACTCTTAATGTGACTGGCAATAGGGGAGAGAGTTCTTGCCACCACTGAACTACTTGCTGTCAACCTGTTAAATAACTTTGAAACCAGGCAATGGATGGTTTGCTAAGATTTAGTTCTGAAAGAACTTTAATAAGCTTAATGTGTTTGACCATGTCGAAGGTCTTAGAAAGATCAATATAACTGTCTTATTACCTATTCCGTAATCTAACCTTAACTTGCAAATACACACACACACATGTACATTCCCACCTCTAACATTTACCAAATTACATCATTCATCAAAAAACAAATTGGATATTGTAAAAAGAATGTTTGGGCAAATGAGCATTCAGCAAGTTCACTGTAGATATCTATCACATATATCAAAAGACAGACAGACAGACACACACACACACACACATATATATATATATATATATACATATATATATATATATATATATATATATATATATATATATATATATATATATATATATATATATATATATATGACTCCAAGGTTGGATCAAAGGTTGCTTTTATCAAATGTAAGAAAAGCCAAAGTGAACTGATTTGACTTTGCCATCTTTGCTGTATGTCAGATTGTGTAACAGCAGGGATTGCAGAATTTGCCCTTTACCCAGTTTAGTGCAATCTCAGAGATGGTATGAAAATGGTGGTACATTATATGTCAACACAATTTACTGAATGCTTCTCACTAATGAAGAGTTGTAAAGAAAAGTGATAAACTGTAAAAGAAACATAAACAAAAAAAGTCTTCTTTAACACTGATATGACCAAACTGCAGAAATGTTATACCCACAAAAAGAAGAAAATCCTTATGTCCACATGGGTATTTGCTTTTGGAAAACAAGGGACTATTAACTTATATATGTGTGTGTCTATTAAGGGGACAGTAAGAAGAGTTGTTCTTAGCAAAAAATTCTGCTTTTAATACTTTTTTGTGAAACTAAAAAATGTTTGAGGTACAATGGCTGACAAAATCAATAGTGTATTGTTACCACAAGCAAATGAGCAAGTGGGCCAGCTGGTAAGTGATGACAAAGAGCAGAATTTGTTTCTAAAACTAAAAAATGTTAAAACAACAAGATATGATACAAATAGTAATACAGTCATTTTTGCAAAGTGAGACTGTTTAACATTTGACACAGTTTTTCAAGAAAAAGTTAGGATATTGACTGAGAATGATGAACCTGCTTCAGACAGTGCTATGATAACTGTATTGAACATTTTTAATCAGAAGTTGATGACAAATTTTGTTTCTGTAAGTATGAAACAGACTAAAATCAAATGAAGTTTCCAATTCCTAGAAGAAGAGGTCCAAGAGCTGAAACAAAGTATATTAACTGAGACGGTATAACTGCCAATGCATATGTAGCTCTGACATTAAGCAGAAAGGATCAGTAATAAAACTGGAGCATATGTTTTCTAAAAAAATGTACATAAAATGTCTGTTGACTTACTCTGAACAACAAAAGAGCTATGAAAGTTAAATAGACAAATTGTTGCTTTGTCCAAAATACTCTCTTTCTGAACAAGTTCAAGCAGTGAAACAAAACAGTGAATCAAAGTGAATTGAATTCATATAATTAGCACATGGATGATCTAAAGAAAGCTATAACAGGAATGAAAGCATTATTAATGTGTTGCAGGAAGAAAAAAGAAAATGGTTTGAAAGATGGATGAATAGTACAATACTGTCCTTGAGCATAAAATTTGGTGGCTGAAAATAAAATTCAGAGCAAATCGTTGGAGTTAGTAAAAATCAGCCTGTAAAAAACAAACAGTAAACTAAAGCAACATAAGTTAATACTTTCTTTGTATGCTGATTTGACACAATAAAAGTCAGACTGGCATAATGGACCTACAAAAGACTCTCACAAAACTTCTGTAGCAGAAAGAGGTGACTAATAGAGAAAACACAAAAGATGGTCGTGGACTGAATTCTATAAAAAGAGTTTAGTAGAACATGTTATAAGACAAGACTAGTGAGCCTGATGTAATTTGAGAACAAACAATTGTAGAACCTGAATTTATAGAAATAGCTTTAAGAACTTGTCAGGATAGTAAAAGACAGAGTACAGAGTATCCCATTTGTACTTAATATTGAATGCATTCCAGTTCTGGGATCTAAGCTAAAATGTTCAACTCTTCTGTTTGATATAAATTCTTCTGAAAAGGCCTGTGGGTATGAAATTGCAAACATAAAAAATGGGTAAAAAGTACAAGAACTCTGAGAACAAGAAAGTCTTTTTGTAAAAATAAAAATTCACAGAGTACGCCTGGACCTAAGAAAGCATTTGGAACGGAGGTGTAGCTTGGGAAAAAAATTCCAGTAGTATAAAACTGTCTGGTATAATGCAATCTGTACTTCCAT